>NC_089742.1:34398012-34408012 GCF_040412425.1 Macrobrachium rosenbergii | reverse complement strand
TATATATATATATATATATATATATATATATATATATATATATATATATATATAGAGAGAGAGAGAGAGAGAGAGAGAGAGGGAGGAAGAGGAACTCTCAAACACACACACACACAGAAACACCCACAAACGGACAACGAAAGTGCAATCTTTCAAAACGAGCCGTGCTTCGGACAGTCAATAATCAGAGCCAGCTGGACGCCGACGATGTTGTCATATTGGAAGCTCTCAGTTCCTGTGGCTGCAATAAACCGAATAGGGCACGGTGATTACTCTCGAGTACTTTTTGTTACAGTTCACTGGTAATTCAGAACTGCAGCCAGAACTGGGTCGCTTTCAGTCGCATCAAATTGAACACTGCACATCCAGTGATAAAATTTTCGGTTTTTCTAAGTTGTTTTTTCAAGGTAATACGTGATTATTCTCGTGTACTTTTTTTTTTTGTACAGTTCACTGACAATTCAGAACTACAACTAGAACTGGGTCGATTTCTGTAGTATCAGATCGAACAGTTCACATCTAACAATGAAATTTCTGTTTTTGTATGTTATTTTTTCAAGGCAATACTTGAGTAGACTAGAGTACTTTTTATTACAGTTCACTGGGAATTCTACAGCCGGAACTGGGCCGATTTCAATCGTATCAGATTGAACATTGCACATCCAGCAGTAAAATTTTCTGTTTTTCTATATTATTTCACCAAGGTAGTACTTGAGTACTCTAGAGTACTTTTTATACAGTTCACTTGCATTTCAGAACTGCAGCCAGTTCCGGATTGCTTACATTCGTATCAGATTAAACATTGCACAGCGAGCAAATGAAATTTCATATATCTTTTGTTGTTTGGTCATGTTATTACCCATTTTCTTGAAGTAATTGAGTGATTTATAGAATCTACCTGTCATTACTTCAAACTCGAAGAAATAATAATTATAAGGTCTCTTCTTAGCTAAAATATTTCGTGATAAATGTTATACCAAGAACAATGACGTGCTATTAACTAATTCCCATGCAATTAACCTGGATATTTTGACGGTTTCTTTAACATTTTTTTGAACTCGGTAACTATTTAAATAACTTTATACAGAACGCTTTTGCCTTTTAAGAAAAATTAAGAAAAATGTTTAAATGGAAATTCCTTTCTAAACAGGTACACAAAACAGTGCCAAAAAAAAGATATAAAATATATCAAGCTACTTTACCTTGAAAGTATTAACTAAGGTAGCTTGATTATCTATAGAAAATGATACAGCTCTCTTCAAATTAAAGATAATTAATTTTCAAGAATTTTTTTCCATTGTGGGATCACTGTTGATGGCGAGACTCGCTTGTTTGATGATCATGATTCGGGTGTTATTTAGTTGTTTACCTTTTCTCAATTAAATGGATGAATGAATAAATGAATGAATGAATAAATAAATAAATAATAAATAATATATATATATATATATATATATATATATATATATATATATATATATATATATATATATATATATATATATATATAATCAATGAAAGCTACAAACGTCCTTTAATATCCAATTCGCTCTACCTCCGGAAATAATATATTTTCATATATATTTACCAAAGGGAATTTTAGTTGATAATGAGTTCGTCAATCAACTAAAATTTATCAACATATATAATATTATTCAATAAACAAATTGAATGAAGACGACATTTGCAAATTAATATATGAATCACAGTGATGTGATAAAAAAGTCATGTATATATATATATATATATATATATATATATATATATATATATATATATATATATATATATATATAAAAATATCCCCATTTCAGCTACTAGAGACACAGTTTAACCCAAATACGTCATTTAACGACCCAGGACTTTAAAGTGGTGTCCTCATATTCCGATCATTTCTGAATCTTTATGCAAAATATTATGAACAATATTCTTTACTGTATTTATAGGTAAAAATAGATTTTTTCCCTTTCTTCAGGTCAGTGTTGCTGATCAAATAATCTTTGGTCTCTCGCAATTGTATTTTTAGTCTGATTGACTTTCCAACCTTTCGATTGTCTGTCAGAGCAGACGTTTTTGCAAGACCTCAGAGATCACACTCGCACCAGAGAATCTTCAGAAAGTCCGTCCGCTTTTGTTGATCCAAATTATCCCCCGGGCCCCTTTCTTGGACCCGAAACTCGATAAAAATATAATTATCTTCTTCATTTTGAAAAAAAAAGTAATCGTTGGCAGAGCGTAATAATCCCTCAGATCCAGAATACATTAAAATATAATCCCGCACTTTATCCACTTAAACCCTTGAAAATTAGAAAAATCCTTTCGTCTGGCCCAAGAAATTTGTTTGATTATTTTCCCTTGCCTCTCTCTCTCTCTCTCTCTCTCTCTCTCTCTCTCTCTCTCTCTCTCTCTCTCTCTCTCTCTCTCGCTCTGATTGCTCTCTATATTTATATATCTCTCTTTTCTTTATCTTATATATACAGTATATATATATATACATATATATACGTATATACTGGAATACTGTTAGTGGTTTTAGGAAATAATACAAGAAAAAGGGAATTTTTTACCCAGTGACTTCTTTTCCTCTGTTCTCTTGCCTTTATGCCTATCTAATACGGTGCTGTTTAAGCAAAAGATTTCATTTTCAGAAATAAATAGTCTGTCCCTTAGCTTGAGGCGTCAGTTGACAGTTGATAAATTATAGGGCCTATGGAACCGACAAGAACAGAAAGATTTTCCATTTTTCTCATAGTCCCAATTTTTTTTATTTCCCCTTGGTGAACTTTGCTACTAGTGAATGTTTTTACGGTTACCTCTGGTGTTGGTTACATCTATTGTTTATTTTCCTCAGATTTTTGTCTCAGATTTTTGCTCTAATGTTGGTTACATCTATTGCTTATTTTCCTCAGATTTTTTCTCAGTGCTTTAGCTACACATTTTTTTTTCATCTCAGATTTTTGCTCCAAGGTTGATTACACCTATTGCTTATTTTCCTCAGATTTTTTTTTCTCAGCCTTTTGGTTAGAACTTCTCAGTTCCAGAGATCCTTTATTTCTCACGCCGTTGGACTGTGGAACAGTCTTCCTGAGGATGTCGAGTGATTAGAGCCTCGAAAGTTCAAGGGAAGATGCAATGCATTACTAGCCTAATACTATTTTCCTTGCATTTTAATACATTTTTATCTATTTATTAATTTATATC
Source organism: Macrobrachium rosenbergii (assembly GCF_040412425.1). Lineage (NCBI taxonomy): Eukaryota > Metazoa > Arthropoda > Malacostraca > Decapoda > Palaemonidae > Macrobrachium > Macrobrachium rosenbergii. Next base: position 34,404,811 of record NC_089742.1, on the reverse strand, counting down.
TTTCTTTCTCATAAGTGAGATCTGTTCTTTTTGTATTTCCCTTTACTTTTCTCTTACTTCCTAATGAAGACCATATTCTTTGGAAGTTTGGATTCAAGTCAATGGCCCCTACGGGTTTGTTCCATATGAATAGGGTTCATCTTCTGAATAATAATAATAATAATAATAATAATAATAATAATAATAATAATAATAATAATAATAATAATAATAATAATAATAATAATACATTTCGGTTTTTTTTTTATCTCACATTTATGCTCCAAGCTTGATTACATCTGGTGCTTATTTTACTCAGATTTTTTTTATATATAGATTTGGTATTTTTCGTACCTCAGATTTCCCCACAAAACTTAATTACATATAGTCCCTATTTTACTCAGGTTTATGTTTGGTTACATCTTTCTTTCTACCTCAGATTTTTCATTAAGCTTTGTTACATCTAATCTTCATTTTACTAAGTTTTTGGGGATCACATTTTTTACCTCAGATTTTTGCACTAAACTCGTATACATCTAGTCCCTATGTTACTCAGAATTTTTTCGTTTCATATATGTATTTTTGTTTTACCTCAGATTTTCCCCACTCAACTTGGTTACATCTAGTCATTGTTTTACTGTTTTTTTTTCCTTGGTTAAACATTTTTCCTACCACAGACTTTCTCATTAAGCTTGGTTACATAAAGTCACTATTTTACTAATTTTTTTTTTCTTTTTGTCTACACATGTTTTCCCTACCACAGACTTTCCCATTAAGCTTGGTGACATAAAGTCACTATTTTACAAAGTTTTTTGAGCAAAATTTTTTTTACATCAGATTTTCCAATTTGTTTACATCTTGTCCTTACTCAGATTTTTTGGTGGGTTTATATTTGTTTTTTTTTTCACCTCAGATTTTCCCTGAGCTTGGTTAAATCCAGAGTTTGTTCTCAGATTTTTCCCTTTTGAGCTAGAACTGATACTTTTGTCTTAAGGTTTTACTATATAAAAAACTGTGTGCCATCTTTCTGTCCGTTTCACTTAATCCTGTCACTTTTTCTGTCGCCCTCAGATCTTAAAAACTACTGAGGCTATGGGGCATTTCTGAAGTTGGTATGTTGGTCATCCACCCCCAATCATCAAACATACCAAACTGCAGTCCTCTAGCTTTAGTAGTTTTATTTTATTAGATTAAAGTTAGCCATAGTCATTGGCTTCTGGCAACGCTCTAGGATATGCCACCCACCGGGCCGTGGTCAAAGTTTTATGGGCCGCGGCTCATGCAACATTAATACCGAGACCACAAAGAAAGGAATGGAATCTACTCTCGGTAAAGCCCGATTATACGCAACTGGCAGCTGTACTGAGATAACTCGATTGCGCCGAAGAAACTTCGGCCCATTGTTTTACTTGTTTGTTTTTTTTTAACAGATTTTGGACTTAGCTTAATACTTATTCCTCAGGTATTTCGAGTCAACTTGGCTATATCTGGTATATTTTTTTCTCAGATTTTTTTTCCTGATATTTGATACGTATATGCAAAAAAGATTAAAGTTGTACATATTAGCATAGTCAAATTAATGAAATGATATTTGAAAGGAAAAAAATTTTCCCATTGTATGAATTTTCAAATAAATTAAAAATGGAAAATTTTATTGATAAAACAAATTTATTTTACAAATTTGAGGAAATCTATGAACGAAACAAGTATCCTAACAACCAGAAAATATATGTATTTAGTTAAAAAAGATTCTATTTATTTCTTAAATCTATGAACTGGTTGACATTTGCTTCTGTTATAAAGAATAAAAAAAAACGGATTCCCGTGAATTTTGTTAATAAGGAAAAAAGAACAATTTAAACCCACGAACGAAATAAGAATAATGTTAATAGGCAATTTTCTATTAGTCTTCTAAGTGGAAGATTGGAGGGCATTTGTACCCAGTTTAAGAAAGTCCAGCAAATTGGAATATGAAAAATTTTTAATAATAATTTTATTTTTTATTTTTAAGTTTATGAATTGGGCGATATTTATCATCATCATCATCATCATCATCATATCCTTTTATCCCCAAGATTTTATAAGAGGATTTCATTTAATTGAGGGCATTATGGCAAGCTGCTTTGGTAAGCTACTTTGCTTTAAATATTCGGGAGAGCCTCTCTCTCTCTCTCTCTCTCTCTCTCTCTCTCTCTCTCTCTCTCTCTCTCTCTCTCTCTCTCTCTCTCTCTCTCATTTTGTGTGCTGCTTTAATAATATACTCATTCCCAGATTAGTTATGCTTTCAAAAATTTATTTCACTCTTTTAATGTGCGTTTTAAAATATCAATTTTACTCGTTTTAGTGTGTTTTAAATGTTTATTTCATTAGTTTAGTGTATATTTTTAAATACTTATTTCACTCAGAGTGTTTTTTTTATATTTATTTCACTCGTTTCGTGCGTACTTTTAAATATTCATTTCACTCGCTTACTGTGTGTTTTTAAATATACATGTCTCTCGCCTAGTGTGTTTTTTTTAATATTCATTCTTCTTGCTTATTGTGTGTTTTCTAATAACCATTTCAGCCGTTTCGTGTGTGTTTTTAAACATTCATTTCACTCGCTTGGGGTGTGTTTTGAATATTCATTTCACTTATTTAGTGTAGTTTTTAAATAATCAATTCTATTGCCTAATTATCTGTTTTCAGTTTTCTGCAAAGAAAACTATTGTGCCAGTTTTGTCTGTTCGTCCGCACTTTTTTGAGTCCGCACTTTTTCTGTCCGTCCTCAGATCTTAATAACTACTGAGGCTAGAGGGCTGCAAATTGGTATGTTTATCATCCACCCTCAAATCATAAAAAATACCGAATTGCAGCCCTCTAGCCTCAGTAGTTTTTCTTCATTTAAGGTTAAGTTGGCTTATAATCTTGCGTCTGGCAACGATATAGGACATGCACCACCACCAGGCCGTGGTTAGATGGATCTATTTTCTGTGAGCTTCCAGTTATACGATGTAAAAACTCGGTGTGCTGAAGAAACTTCGACGCATTTTTTACTTGTTAAATGTCATTTCATTCGCTTAGCTTGTGTTTACAAGCGTTTATTTCACTCACCTAGTGTGCTTGTGAGCACGCGTGCGCGTGACTAGTATGACAAGGGCATTACAATGGCATAGTATTAATGACTGTTTTAGAGCGATTCAAAGTTTTTAACTAGCACAAACAAACAGAGAGGTTAGGGACACTATTATTTGCATTGACTAATTTGTTAGAAAACATGACAAAAAGAAACTTCACTCTCACCGTGAGTACAGAGAGAGAGAGAGAGAGAGAGAGAGAGAAGAGAGAGAGAGGCGGGGTGTCGTTAGGGATACTATTAATAATTTATTAGAAAAAACTGACGAAAAGAAATTTCACTAATACCGTGAGGAGAGAGAGAGAGAGAGAGAGAGAGAGAGAAGGCATTGCAACAACCTCATAGTCTAAAATAATAATAAAAAAAAAACTTTAGAAGAAAATATTACAGGAAAAATGATGTCTGATAATTAACCCAGGAGTCAATATATCCCAGTGACCGTAAGGTCTCTTTCCCATTAAAATTGAGGAAAAAATCAGCTCTAATTGAAAACTTTCGTGTTTGAATGGGGGGCAGAAAGTGATATCCAACACGCCCACTGAGTTAGAGTTCTTTAACTCTACGTCAAGATACAATAGGATATTTTAAAAAATACCGGTGACGTCAAGATGTTTCGCATTGATGGAATATAAAGGATAACATTTGCCAAGAGAAGGAGAGGAATATTTTTGAAAGCATTTATGTGGGTAAATTATATATTAATATTCACAAAGACAAAGATGTCATATGTGTGGAGTGCATGAGTTTCATAATTTGAAAAATTATTTGCTCTAACTAAATGAAACTTTATATACATACTTACATATATGTAGGTATGCATGTATATATATGCATATATATATATATATACATTACATACATATACTGTATATTATATATATATATATATATATATATATATATATATATATATATATATATATATATATATATATATATATATATATACTGTATATATATATATATATATATATATATATATATATATATATATATATATATCTCTATATATCCCATGTATATAACATGTCATGTGTAAAGAATGTTAATAACCTGTATCATCCTGCTTGATGAATTTTCCCTGCAGTTCTCATCTCAAAATGATTCGTCTGGGTCATCCCGACTCATAACGCTAATGGCTCACTGAGAGTGACTATTGATTTCAAAAAGGAAATGGATTATGTCAGTCATTTTCTGAACTCGAATTTACGACGAGAGAGAGAGAGAGAGAGAGAGAGAGAGAGAGAGAGAGAGAGAGAGAGAGATTTTCTATTATTCAATGAATTAATATATGAATTTAAAAAGTTGGATAATTACTACATAAATAAATACATACATACATACATCTACAAAAATATATACATGCATACAGGCGTGTATATGTATGTATATTATCTGGTTTGCAAAAGTTTGTATATTTTACCTTCGAAATTATTAGTTAAAAATCAAATGCTTTTGCAGGAGAGAGAGAGAGAGAGAGAGAGAGAGAGAGAGAGAGAGAGAGTTATTTTCCATATTAACATATGACACATATGTGAATAAATTTATCAGAATGATAAGCGAAAAGAGTATTTTAAACTTTTCACTAAAAATATCTACCATGGCCATTACAAATTAATAAACCGTTATGTTTTTGGATAGATGCTCAGACATTATAACATTGATCATCAAATTAAATTTTCTCATATTAGAAACTTCAGCCATTGATCCCCATATATCAAAATATATACTATATATATATATATATATATATATATATATATATATATATATATATATATATATATATATATATATATATATATATAATATATATAATATATATATATATATATATATATATATATATATATATAAATATATACACACACATATATATATATACATATGCACACTTTTATATAGATGGACAAAGGGACATCCCGATACGCACATGGGCTCCCGCCGCATCCTTCACGCAACAGCTGTCAGTAATGTTGAAGTTAAACGTTGACCCCATGCACTAATTTCTCTGCCGGGACGAGGCCGTGTGTCAAAATAACTGTTTGCAATGGGACGCTCGCTCCCAAATGGATTTAAGGGCGGGATTGGGGGACAGAGGTCCCCTCGCCCCCCTCCCACGAAAAGTTGTGACTAATTGACCAGTTGACCACCAGTCTCTGTGTGACGTTTGTGCCTAATTGCTTGTTTACTGTAATTGTTCTGACTCCTTTTTTATTATGTTAAAATATTTATTTCAACTCTGTTCACTTCACACTTTGTATATTAGGTTAAAATATTTTATTTCAACTGTGTCGTCCCCTGACCAGTTATGACCTATGACTTGTTGACTTCAAGTCTCTCTGGACGACTGGTGTCAAGTCAGTCGTCTACTTGTGTGGGATTTTTTTGTATTTTTTTAATTTGTTTTGACACTTTGTTTACTGTTTTTTCAACGGTGTTCACTTAAGTCTCTGAGATAATTTGAAGTCTGATTTATTATTTGTAAGGTTTGCGTTGCAGTTTTGTTTTTTGTTTTTGCATTACATAATTCTTTTTTGTTCTGGAGATTTTGCGTCACAGCTTGTTTTTATTTTTTTTTTTCTTCTCATTGTTTTGTTCTCGTGTAGAGGATTTGTGTTCCATTTTGGGTTTATTTTCAGCATCCTTTTATTCTGCTCTCAACTGTACAATTTGCATTGCGGTTTTGTGTTTCTTTTTTTTTTTTATCTTATTGTTCCGTTCTCATGTAGCGATTTTGCGTTGCAGTTTCCTTTGACTTTTTCAGCATCTCATTGTTCTGCACTCATACGTAAGATTTGTGTTGCAAATTGCATTTTGATATTTGTATCCCATTTCTCGTCTCTCAATTGTACGACTTGTGACGCAGTTTGCATTTCTTGTCCATCTCATAGTTTTGCTCTTACGTACAAGATTTGCATTTCTTTTGCATCTCATAGTCTTGCTCTTATGTACAAGACTTGCATTGCAGTTTGCATTTCTTTTGCATCTCATAGTTGTGCTTTATGTATAAGATTTGCATTGCAGTTTGCATTTCTTTTGCATCTCATAGTTGTGCTCTTATGTACAAGATTTGCATTGCAGTTTGCATTTCTTTTGCATCTCATAGTCGTGCTCTTATGTACAACATTTGCATTGCAGTTTGCATTTCTTTTGCATCTCATAGTTGTGCTCTTATGTACAAGATTTGCATTGCAGTTTGCATTTCTTTTTGCATCTCATAGTTGTGCTCTTATGTACAAGATTTTGCATTGCAGTTTTGCATTTTCTTTGCATCTCATAGTCGTGCTCTTATGTACAACATTTGCATTGCAGTTTGCATTTCTTTTGCATCTCATAGTTGTGCTCTTATGTACAAGATTTGCATTGCAGTTTGCATTTCTTTTGCATCTCATAGTTGTGCTCTTATGTACAAGATTTGCATTGCAGTTTGCATTTCTTTTTTAGCATCCCATTGTTCTGCTCTAATACAAGATTTGTGTTACGGTTTGCGTTTCGATTTTCGGTATTTCGCTTTTTGCTCTCATGTACATAGGATTTGTGTTGTCATTTGCATTTCGTTTTTTAAAAATCTCAAAGTTTTCTCTCTTGTATAGGATTTGGTTGCAGTTTGCATTTCGTTTTTTAAAAATCTCGTAGTTTTGATATCTTGTATAGGATTTGCACTGCAGTTTGCGTCTCTTTGTTTTGCATCCCTGCACGACA
>NC_089742.1:34393012-34395512 GCF_040412425.1 Macrobrachium rosenbergii | reverse complement strand
AAAGCTATGACCGTCGCTACGCCGTAGAACAGGCCTAGGCAGACCAGTTTCACTGTAGCAGTTCTGCATGTTCGCTCCAGACGCTAAAGATATAGATATGTATGTATGTATGTATATATATGTATATATATAATATGTGTGTGTGTGTGTATGTATACAAATGTCAGTGATATTTTGGTAGGTAGGCAAAATGAGGAACACAGGTTTCAAGTGATAAATTATTATATATATATATATATATATATATATATATATATATATATATATATATTATGTATATATATACAGTATATGTTTATATATATATATATATATATATATATATATATATATATATATATATATATATATATATTTACTAAGGACCTCATTCAAACTGGATGGTATCTAATAGGTATTTATTCAGAAAAGTTACAAAGCTTTTCTTGGACAAACAGTCACATTATAATCCCAGTTTGAATGAGGTCCTTTTATTAATTCTATAACTCACAGAACAATTTTTGTATGTGATAAAGGATTTTATAAGTTTATATATATATATATATATATATATATATATATATATATATATATATATATATATATATATATATAAACAGTATTTAAAATTTAAAATTTAGGAAGAGAGTGAGGAAGAGAGAGAGAGAGAGAGAGAGGGGTGTGTGAACAGATCTTACAAGATATTACTGAAGTGCATTAAGGAACAACATCGCTCGAGTGGATATATCTTGTTTTAATCTGAGAAATTCCATTTAAAGACATGATATAGTTTCGTTCTAACATGAATAGCAATTAACAGTGCAAAAAGAATGCTCTGAAGAGGCCTGGAGCTGATTTTACTACAGCAGTTAGAAAGTGAAGTATAAGAAAGGTCTGGTGACAGCAGGTATATTTTTATCTATTAATGTATTAGTTTATTTATCTATTTTCATTAATAACCTTTTCTTCTTTCTGTTTTTCTTTTCCTCTTCCGTAAACTCTTTCAAATGAACTCCCAATCTCTGGAAGCTTGAGTTTCAGGTCAACGGCTCCTGTGGGCTTGGTCTAAGTGAATCGAGGTTTATCTTCTGATTAATAATAATAATAATAATAATAATAATAATAATAATAATAATAATAATAATAATAATAATAATAATAATAATAATACAGTAACAAAAGAATTATCTTGAGAACACAGACATCAAGGTATTTCATGGAATGATGCTTCTCAAACAATGCATGAAACTATTTTACAGTAGTATAAGAGTCTCTTAGAATCAGCTGCAAAGAATGGTGTTTCTCTCGGAGAAAATAATTGCTGGCGATGTTTATGAAATAAAATTTCAAGTGGAAATAGAAAACAAAGCCTGGTAGAAATACTTTTAGTTGTTTGTAAGAGGAAGTGGTAGTTTTTCATGCTTTACAGTAATTGGTGTACCCAAAACAGTGTCAAACTTGTGTGAAATACTTTTTTTTTTTAGCAGAAATGAGACCAGTAATGTGATTAGACTGACAAACGGCACTAATCTCGCTTTCTTATTAACATATTCCACCAAACTGAACTTTCTAAGATACAAAAATACTATTAGAGGAATAACTAAACTCACATCGACAGGAGTCTGAACTAGTGTGGGCAATCCTCTAGCCGGCAGTTGTCTGCTGGGGTGCTCAAGAACTCTGAAGAGAGGCAGCTCTGACAACTGATGGGCAGGTGGCGTTAGGACGCAGCGTTCCTCAGAGCTTCTGTTCGAACGCTGCTGCTGCTGTTGCTGCTGCTGTTGTTGCAGCTGATGTTGCCCGCGGAGCCGTTGCAACGAATGTTGCCTGTGCGACCCCAGGTGTTCATTGAGCAGCTGGTAGTCGTGCTGACTTTGGTGGTTCTGCTGATGCTGCGGCCAAGGAAGAAGCTGCTGACTCTGCAGGAGCTGACTGTAAGATGGTGGAGGTTCTTCCTCGTCGGAAGTTTGGCCCGGGATGGAGTTCGATCTTTTCACGTCTTGGACAGGCATACTTTGGCCCTCGTCTTCGTCAGAGGGACTCTGTTGACTCTGTTCCTGTGACTCTTGCTGCTGCCCTGGGCGAGAGTCCTCTGGAGGTTCTGAAAGGGAGGCGCCTTTCGATTCTTCCGGCGGGGGCTCATCTTGCTGAGCTCTTTCTTGGTCGAGATCCAGTGTCGACAAACTTCTGCACAGAAGGTCTTGCTGGTCTTGTAAAGGTCCTGCAGTAGGTAAGTTGTACATTTAGTAGAAATCTATTTCTATGATATGAATTGAATCTAAAAATCATTGTGTCAGTATAAAACTATTTTCATGCTATGAATTGACATTAAAAATAATTGTATTAGCATAAAACTATTTTTACCCCATGAATTGACCCTAAATAATATTGTTTTAGTGTAAAGTATTTTTACCTTAGACTGGATCTAAAGTCATTTCAGCGCCAAACTGTTTTTATACGTGGACTGAATCTAAAAATCATGGTTTTTATACAAAACTATTTCTATACTAAGAACTGACTC
>NC_089742.1:34380512-34388012 GCF_040412425.1 Macrobrachium rosenbergii | reverse complement strand
GGCACACTGGTGTGCCACGAGATTATTTGAAGTGTGCCACGAAATATAGTCATGGCACACCAGAAAATACGAAAAATGGGTATAGATTTTGGTTTCACATGAATGAAAAGTAACGCTTATTGATACTGACAATTATTTAAAATATAGCCTACTTTGCAGTTTACATAAGTAACTTTCAGCCATTTGAGTTCGTCATAATATTTATAATAATTCTACAATTAATAAAAGTTTAATATTATAAGTGGAGATGGCATTCGGTATTGTGATGGGCGTCGTTCTGTCTGGGATGTATGACGTGGTATTGCCTCATGCTTTCAAACCGTTTTTAGTATAGTTCCTTTTGTTTCAACCAAAATAGTTGCATTTTAATGTAGCACTGTGTCTACTTGTAATGAGTATATTGCTATGTTGTTATTGAATTTTGATCTTCAGGCTGCCCGTTGTTGCTATCATCTGCAATCGATGTTAGGAGTTTAATCACTTCCAAGTTTGATAATTGATATATGTATCATATACGTAATCATCGTAATGTAACCAGATTTGTGAGCTAAAAGAAGGACACTTCCCTCTTGTATATACTGTACATGTGTGTGTGTGTATGCATAAAGCACATACATAAATACATACATACATACACAATGTGTATATATATATATATATATATATATATATATATATATATATATATATATATATATATATATATATATATATATATATATATATATATATATATATATATATATATATGGAATTATAAACACACACACACACATGCACACATATCTTTTGATATAATTATGAATACAATTTACATATCTTTGCCAATAGTTATTTAAATTTTACTTAAAATCATGTGCATGCCTTTTGTTCAGTCTTTGGTAAGTATATTTCTGTAAAAGAAATGCACATCATTTGAGACTCCTGTACTATTAAAAGCTTCACATATAAACAACGTTGGATGAATGTACATGTGAGGATGGATGGTCTATCAACCATTACATAACATCTCTCTCTCTCTCTCTCTCTCTCTCTCTCAGACAGACACGCACACATACAATTCAGTAAATATTGGGGCACACTTATAAGAAAGCAGAACATATTAGTAACATTAAAAAAGTAGGGCATATGTACAATCAGTTAACTGATTTGTTCCGCTCAAAAGCAGAGCTCTGGTCACCTTGCCTACGCGTATCATACGTGTCTGAGTCTCGCTCTCATTGCATACTCGGTGTCTTGTTGTCAGTGTCGGTTGAGACAGTACTTGAGTGGTCATGGTAGTGCACTTCACCAATCACATTACTAGCCTTTTGTTTCATTCAGTCTGTTGGGGTTTTATGATAATTCCCATTGACCAGTGTATTTGCAGGACAAGAGTACCATGTTTATTGATTTTAGTGCATTCCTTCACAATGGATAAATTTCTTATAAGAAAGGAGGCTAGTGGCAGCCGTGAGTCTGATAGTGAACAATCATTGAACCCAACAAACTCCAATGTAAAAAAGGCAAAAAATTCGCCATTATTTAAATAGACAGTATAATGAGAGCTACTTGAAGTTCGGATTTTTTTGGTCTGGAGATGCTGCTCAACCAAATCCATTATGTGTAGTTTGCGGCGATAAAATGTCAAATGAATCCATGGTACCAAGTAAGTTAAAGAGACATCTCACTTCTAAACATTCATCTCTGCAGGATAAAGATCTTGTATATTTTCAAAGGCTTTTAGATCAGCAATCGAAGCAGCGCAATGTATTTGAGAAAACAATGACCGCATCAGAAAGGGCTCAGCTTGCTTCAATTGAAGTCGCAGAAATAATAGCATTAAAATCTAAATCTCACACACTTGCTGAGTCAGTTATACTGCCCGCTTGCAAAAAGATTGTTAAATCCATGTTTGGTGAGAAAGCTGAAAAAGAAATTAGCAAAATCCCCTTATCAAATGATACAATACACAGAAGAATTTTAGATTTATCTGAAAATATTGAAAAAAAGGTTCAGAAAAAACTTCAGGATTCTACTTTTGCATTAACTGTTGATGAGTCCACGGATATAAGCAACACTAGTCACTTGCTTGCATTTGTACGTTTTATTGATGGCAGTGAAATAATCAATCAGTTTTTGTGTTGCAAAGGAATGTCAACTACTACTAGAGGTCAAGATATTTTTGATGTGATAACTGACTACCTTAGAGAAGTGAATTTAACATGGAAATCTTGCGTAGGCATTTGCACTGATGGAGCCCCATGTATGACAGGCTGTATTAAAGGATTTGTATCTCTTGCAGAAAAAGAAAACCCAGATCTTATTCGTACTCATTGCTTTTTACACAGAGAAGTTCTTATTTCAAAAATATCACAAGAAGATTTAAAACTGGTGTTACACCAGGTAGTTGAAATAATAAATTATATTAAAAGTAGGCCTTTGAAGTCAAGATTATTTGAACAACTATGCAAAGGAATGGACTCCCAGCATGTTAGATTACTAATGCATACCGAAGTTCGATGGCTATCGAAAGGTAAGGTATTAACTCGTGTTCATGAATTACACAAGGAATTAATCGTATTTTTCGACCAAGAAAAGCAGGGAAAATTCTGTGAGCATCTTCGTTGTGAACTTTGGATGTCTAAACTGGAATACCTAACAGAAATATTCAGTCAATTAAACAACACAAACAGTAGCATGCAAGGGAGAAATGAAAATATTCTCACCTCAACAGATAAGTTAGTTGCTCTAAAAAAGATAATTATTATTTGGAAAAATAGAGCAAGCTCAGGTAATTTTGATATGTTTCCTTCAATGCGTACCACTTGCATTAAAGAAATGATCCCTATTGTTGTTTCTCATCTGACAGCGCTTGATGAAAACATCGACCACTATTTTCCATCACTGAGCACAGAGAAGTATGATTGGATTCGAAATCCTTTCATAAATATTCCCTCTAATATTGGATTACAGTTGTGTGAAGAAGAGGAACTGGCCACCATTTCTAGTGACAGAGATCTTAAAATAAAACATTCTACTGTACCTATTGACTCATTTTGGATATCTGTTCAAGAGGAATATCCCACATTATCTAAAAAAGCTTTATCACTTTTGTTGCAATTTTCTACATCTTATTTATGTGAACTTGGCTTCTCAACCCTAAATAACATCAAAACTAAGAAGCGAGAGAGACTACGCTCAACTGAAGAAGAAATGAGGGTCTGCTTATCACACATTCGACCAAATATTGAGGAAGTCGCCAAAAAACACCAGGCACAAGTTTCACACTAATCATCTTCACAATTTACTCTAAGAAAAACACTGAAATAAAGTAAGTTCATATTTAAAAGTGTTTTATTTCTTAAGTCTGTAGTTCCATCTCATATTTACAAGTATATATTCTCTTAATTTTTTCTCTTAAATTTTCCAAGTGTGCCGTGATATTATTATAAGATCCTAAGTGTGCCATTGGTAAAAAAAGGTTGAGAAACACTGGTCTAACGCAATGACTCTAAAAGGAAGTAGTTATTCTCACAAGTCATTTCGTCCTAACTCGTGGAATTGAAGGCATTGACTTAAGGCAAATCGGTCTAACGCAACGACTCTTAGAGGAATGAAAGGTATTCTCTCGTCATATCGGTCTAACACAACGGCTCTTAGAGGAATTAAAGGTATTCTCTCGTCATATCGGTCTAACGCAATGACTCTTAAAGGAATTAAAGGCATTCTAGTCATATCGGTATGACGCAACGATTCCTAAAGGAATTAACGGTATTCTCGTAAGTCATATTGGCCTAACGCAATGGTTCTAAATAGAATTAAAGGCATTCTCTCCACTCATATCGGTCTAACGCGATGGCTTCATCTCCCAAAACACACACGGAGCAATTTGCGTGTGAGTCTCTCCTCGTCTCGAGGAGCAATTAAAGTCCCGAAATAATGCAGCACGGGCAAGGAAAGGAAGGATTCCACGCGGAAAGCCCTTCGTCATACGCTCTTATCTTAACACCCTCCAATCTCTTATCTTCATCCTCATCTTCACCCACAATCCTTATCCTAATCCTCATCCTAATCTCCTCCTCCTCCTCCTCCGATAACACTTTCCTCTCATCCTGCCGATTCCTTTTGGCTTCCTCACTCCTTCTGCTCCTGTTAAGTTAATCTTACGTTTTTTTTCTTTCTTGCCTCTCTCTCTCTCCCCCTTCCCCCGATCTCTCTCTTCCTTCCACCTCCAACACCCTCCTTTCTCTCCCCCCCACTCTCTCTCTCTCTCTCTTACGTTTTTTGTCTTATTTCCTCTCTCTCTCTTTTCCCCCGTTTCTCTCTCCCTTCCTCCCTCCACCTCTCACCTCCAACGCCCTCTCTCTCTCTCTCTCTCTCTCTCTCTCTCTCCCACCCACTTTTGTTCCTCTTAAGCTAATCTTCCGTCTCGTCGTTTTCGAGTTTTCCTGTCGGGGTAAAACGAGACGAGACTGACTGAGGTTTTCGCAAAGGACATGATGGCGAGGATAAGTCAGAGTTTTATTTATTTATTTATTGCCTTACTCATCTATTCATTTATTTATTTGAAAGGAAAATTAAGAAACTGGAATGCGTTACCTTTGAATTCCTCTATCCAAAATTAAAATTGAGTTTGTATCTTGTGGACGAAATTAATTCGCTTACCATTTCTCTTATCTGTTTGCCATTAAGATGTTGTAATGGAGTCTAATCCGACTGTAAGAATGATTTAATAATTAACTCGTTTGGAAGCCCTTCAGTTTGTGTTCGAATTTATTTGCGTTTACAGAAATACACACATGTACATGTTTAAATATTATATATATATATATATATATATATATATATATATATATATATATATATATATATATATATATATATATATATATATATATATATATATATATATATATATATATATATATATATGTGTGTGTGTGTGTGAAAATGCAACGCTCGATAACAATACGTATCTTACAACAACGAAAAACATTGAAATTAAATCTTACAACTTACGAGAAAAATAATCTCTAATCATCCTGCACCTCTCTCTCTCTCTCTCTCTCTCTCTCTCTCTCTCTCTCTCTCTCTCTCTCTCTCTCAGTCCTAGCCTCAAAGATCTGAAACAGATTATCGTCCACATTTCAGAGGCACAGATCAGGGGATGAACTGCTTTCTGCAATCACAAACCTCCCATACCTGATATTACGCGAACTGGGTCATCATACAATAAGAGCTGTATTCAAAGCGCATAGAACAGTTATAACTGAATACGTTTATATGACGAATTTCCTCGTTCCAATCGTGAGAGGATTTCGCTGGTTTAGAATAGAATGAGGAAAGTGGATACCATTAATTAAATTAAATTTGCATGTTAATTTTAAGTTAGGTAAATTCGTATACGTCATGTATTGCAGAGATATTATGTTTAAGAATTGATTGATAAAGGCAGTGCTCTTCAGATGTATAACACAGTAATTTCGAGCCGCTACAGCTTATGATCTAGGCCACCGAAAATAGATCTATCTTCGGCGGTCTCGGTATAATGTTAAATGAGCCGCGGCCCATAAACTTTAACCACGGCCCGGTGGTGGCATATCTTATATCGTTGCCAGAAGGACGTTTATGGCTAACTTTAACCATAAATAAAATAAAAACTATTGATGTTAGAAGGCTGCAATTTGGTATGTTTGATGATTGGAGGGTGGATGATCAACATACCAATTTGCAGCCCTCTAGCCTCAGTAGTTTTTAAGATCTGAGGGCGGACAGAAAAAGTGCGGACAGGATGAAGTGCGGACGGACAGACAAAACCGGCACAACAGTTTTCTTTTACAGAAAGCTAAAAGTATGTGTTTATTCACAAGAGCAGTTGTGATACACACACACACACACACACACACACATATATATATATATATATATATATATATTTACTGTATATATATATATATATATATATATATATATATATATATATATATATATATATATATATATATATATATATATATATATATATATTATATATTAGTTGTCTTATATGTATAACTCTCAACCAAATGAAATGTAATTTCCTTCTTTTATTTACGTAATTTTCTTTCGAGGAGCGGTCTAAACAAATCACACACACACTTGGATACGCTGAATAAACTCAACCTGTTTCTGTTTTGATGAAAATTGCAATGCTAACCTTTGCTTTCTTAGGTGTAATTTTCAAAATCAGTCAAATTTCAAGATCGTTCAACGTTCAGATAAGCTCTTAAAGAATAGCCAGTGTTCATCTAAAGTGAGATATTGATTGTTCGAGTTGAACAGTGCTGCATGCTGACGTCGCAACAATTATTGTATTGTCTAAGTCAATGCTTAATTTCCTGGAATATTTATTTGTAACCAAATGAAAAAGATAGATAAAAAATTGCCTTGCATAATTACTTTCGAAGACCCCAAATACATTTTTGAAAATTATCAGAAACAAACAGGTTTATATTTAAGCACAAAAAAAGATAAAATACAAAAAACCATAAATAAATAATATTTTGCTAAGGTTATCCTCCTCCTGCAAGCCTAAAAATAGCCTTTGACTTCAGAAGTCAGTCTTCAAAGATCTTGGATAGACGTAACTATACCACCATCTTGAGACAGTAGAATGCTGTCTATAAATAATGACAGCCCGAATACGGCAAAGACAGACGCCTGTCTCATACAAGTGTTATTGAGGTCGATGACAGGTACTTGGAATGGATTAAGTCAGAATATATCGAGGGAATATTGTACCATAAGGGTTTGGGGAGAGAGAGAGAGAGAGAGAGAGAGAGAGAGAGAGAGAGAGTAAAGCATACACTACGAATAATAGACAGAGAAGGGGCAAGTGATGTGTGGACACACACACACACACGCAGAGAGAGAGAGAGAGAGAGAGAGAGAGAGAGAGAGAGAGAGAGAGAGAGAGAGAGAGAGAGAGAGAGCGGGCAAAATATACATCACGAAACTAAGGCGAGAAGAGCTAGCATGTGACGAGCGAATATAAGAGAGAGAGAGAGAGAGAGAGAGAGAGAGAGAGAGAGAGAGAGAGAGAGAAATATACATCACGAAACTAAGGAGGGATGAGCTGCATGTGACGAGCTGTTATAAAGAGAGAGAGAGAGAGAGAGAGAGAGAGAGAGAGAGAGAGAGAGAGAGAGAGAGAGAGAGTACCCCACTGATCTATATTAGAGAAGCAAAAGAACCACTTGTAAATAAATGAATCTGTCAAAGGCAGCTTCCGCCCTTTGAGGAATTTAATCAAGATACATCTCGCCCATTTGAGAACGACGCTATGCACAGAGCGAAACTATAATTTCCACTTTATTTAAAAGATTTTGGCGTGATTTAACGATTTTGACGTTATTTAAAGGTTTCGACGTTATTTAGAAAATCAGACATTATTTTAAGAATTCGATTTTATTTAATGATTTCGGCTTTATTGAAATGTTTCGACTTGCTATAAAGATCTGAACCTTGTTTCAAGATTTC
>NC_089742.1:34348012-34373012 GCF_040412425.1 Macrobrachium rosenbergii | reverse complement strand
AGACAGGAGACTGTAAAAATCTTTATGATTAGGGCTTAATTCTATATCGCTTAGAAATACTTCAAACAAACCCGATTTTTGTGGGCTTTGATAAAAGGTTTAAGTTACTGACGATTTCCAGTTTTATTAGTCTCGTTGCATTAATGTTAATGATTAATATACATGTTTTAATAAAGTTTTCATTTTTATTCGTGTGTCAAAATATATTTTTATAAAAAAAAATGTAATCGTGGAAAGAACATATTACATAAAATCTAGACTCAGTGACATTTTGAAAATCATTCAGCGTATTCTGAAGCAGAATTACTTAATTATCTTTATTTCATAAAAACGAAACGATCAAGAATTAAAGTAACTTATAAAAAATATAAAAAAATAACCCTATTCTCTACACATAGAGAAGAAATAGATTGACTTATACTTACACTTAGAAAGTCAAGGCGAAATCGGAGTGTCTATATAATTTTACGAGGTCGAAAGATTTCCGAACTGAAGACTATGTAACTTGTTAATAGTTACTTGGAATCTAAGTAGGTAGCGTTAAGTGAGAGGCATATTTATGGAATGAAAGTGCTTGTTAATATTTACAGTTACTTAGAATTTAAGCAGGTAGCGCCAAGAGTGAAGCTTTTTTATGACGCAGAATTGTTTCTTTTTAGCATTTTTGTAGACTATAGTCATATGGTAATGGTTTATTTAAACATGTTTTACGGTTTTATTGAAAGTAAACGCACGCATGAACGCAAGCAGTATATATTAGAGGTGTATATTCCATTTGGGTGTTTTAATCGCGATGTCAAAATGTTTATATAATGCTTTGGCTTCTGAATTTAGTGTTTTCTTAACATCTGAAAATTGATCACTCATCCGCATATATATATATATATATATATATATATATATATATATATATATATATATATATATATATATATATATATATATATAGACCCATTTTCAATTTTTGTTAAGAAAAACACTAAATTTTTAGCCAAAGCATTATATAAACATTTTGACATGATTAAAACACCCAAATGGAATATACACTAATATATACTGCTTATGGTAATGGTTTATTTAAAACATGTTTTTTACCATATGGTTTTATACAAAAATGCTAAAAAGAAACAATTCTGCGTCATAAAAGCTTCACTCTTGGCGCTACTGCTTAAATTCTAAGTAACTGTAAATATTAACAAGCTTTCATTCCATAAATATGCTTAACGCTACCTACTTAGATTCCAAGTAAGGTGTTATATTCCGGAAATCTTTCGGTGTTTATATCATCTGATTTCGCCTTGACTTTCTAAGTGTAAGTATAAGTCAAAATGTTTATATAATGTTACTTTAATTCTTGATCGTTTCTGTTTTTATGAAATAAACATAATTAAGTAATTCTGCTTCAGAATACGCTGAATGATTTTCAAAATGTCTAGATTTTATTTATGTTCTTTCCACGATTACATTTTTTATAAAAATATTTTTTGACACACGAATAAAAATGAAAACTTTATTAAAACATGTATATATATATATATACATATATATATATATATATATATATATATATATATATATATATATATATATATATATATATATATATATATGTATATACACACACACACACACACACACACACACACATATATATATATATATATATATATATATATATATATATATATATATATATATATATATACATACATACATACATACATACATACATACGATACGTACATACATACTCACACACACACACACACACACATATATATATATATATATATATATATATATATATATATATATATATATATATATATATATATATATATATATAATAAATGTTCCCTCTATACATTATTTGTGACATAAGGAAATAGTGAGTGAGAAGAGCGATAACAAGAAAATTGAGATTAAAAAAAGAAATATTACTGTTCACATCAATAAGAGGTGACAGATATATTTTTTCATATTTCACAATATCCAGACATAACAAAAGAAAACATTGCCTCAACACAAAAAACCTCAGCAGATATATTTTTCTGACATGTATCCTGAGTATGTAGGCTTCGCAAACATTTTTCTAACATCCCCAAATTCCTACAGCTCAGGAAATCAAAAATGAGAACTTAACATTTTTTTTCACCAGGTCACAGTGCATGTACATAAAAATAAAATTTACAAAAAGCAAAGGTACGCAGGCTTTATAAAAAAAAAATACGGTTTTCCTCAAATTCAACAATATAGTGATTGCAATGCACAAAATCTGAAAACAATTATATTCCATACTTCAGTCTCCACAGAGTTTTTTCCTCCAACTCATTAATACACTGACTACAATGCAGAAAGTCTTGAAAAAACATATTTATTCCTTATTTTATTCTCCCTGGTTATTTTATCCTTATTCTCAGCAATATAGAGACTAAATAGTACAAAATCTTAAAAACAATTTTATTCCTCATTTCAGTCTCTCTAGATTACTTTTTACTTACACTTAACAAGATAAACCGAATTACTTTAAAAATAATTCTCCCCCAATATTTCCTCCTCCTTAGATTTTTTCCATATACCCAGCAATTAGATACTACAATGCACAAAATCTAAAAAAAAAAAAATATTCCTTATTTCAACCTCCCTAGATTTTTTCCTCATACTCAACAATTTAGAGACTAAATTGTGTAAAATCTTAAATATAATTTTATTTCTTATTTCAGCCTTCCTAGATTTTATTCCTCGTACTCAACCTAATGGAAACTAAATTACGCAAAATCTTAAAAATAATTTTATTCCTTATGTCAGTCTCCCTAGATTTTTTCCTTATACGTGACAATAGACTAAATTGTACAAAATCTTCAAAACAATTTTATTCCTTATTTCATTCTTCCAATATTTTTCCCTTATACTAAACAATATAGAGACAACAATGCACAAAATCTGAAAACAATTTTATTCCTTATTTCATTCTTCCAATATTTTTCCCTTATGCTAAACAATATAGAGACAACGATGCACAAAATCTGAAAACAATTTTATTCCTTATTTCATTCTTCCAATATTTTTCCCTTATACTAAACAATATAGAGACAACGATGCACAAAATCTGAAAACAATTTTATTCCTTATTTCATTCTTCCAATATTTTTCCCTTATACTAAACAATATAGAGACAACAATGCACAAAATCTGAAAACAATTTTATTCCTTATTTCATTCTTCCAATATTTTTCCCTTATACTAAACAATATAGAGACAACGATGCACAAAATCTGAAAACAATTTTGCTCCTTATTTAATTCTTCCAGTATTTTTCCCTTATGCTGAACAATATAGAGACAACGATGCACAAAATCTGAAAACAATTTTATTCCTCATTTCATTCTTCCAATATTTTTCCCTTATGCTAAACAATATAGAGACAACGATGCACAAAATCTGAAAACAATTTTATTCCTTATTTCATTCTTCCAATATTTTTCCCATATACTAAACAATATAGAGACAACATTGCACAAAATCTGAAAACAATTTTATTCCTTATTTAATTCTTCTAATACTTTTCCTTATACTAAACAATATAGAGACCACAATGCACAAAATCGTAAAACAATTTTATTCCTTACTTCATCCTCCTTAGTATTTTTTTCCTCTACCAAGAGGCATAATCCTTTGTGATAAATCCTGACAAGGCAATATCACGCGTTTTGATTTATAAGCTCGAATGTGCTTTGCATAATTTTTGTCGCTAGGAGGCGCTACCTTCCGGGAACATATTTTAGACCTCAGTGGTCATCTGTTGTTCTCATTATGAATAATGTAGAGGAGTACATAAGGAGATAGGGAAAAAGTGAGAAAAATAAACGGGAAATGGGGACAAGAAACAATGAGGAGAATAAAAGGGGAATGGAGATGTGAAAAAAATGAGGAAAGTAAATAGGAAATGAAGAAAGGAAATAATGAGGGAAATAAAAGGGAAATGGAGGCAAGAAACAATGAGGAAAATAAAAGGGGAAATAGAGACAGGAAACAATGGGGAAAATAAAAGGGGAAATGGAGACAGGAAACAATGAGAAAAATAAAAGGGGAAGTAGAGACAAAAAACAATGATGAAGATAAAAGGGGAATGTAAACAAGAAACAATGAGGAAAATAAAAGGGGAAATGGAGACAAAAAAAACCATGAGGAAGATAAAAGGGGAAATGGAGACAGGAAACAATGAGGAAAATAAAAGGGGAAATGGAAACAAAAAACAATGAGGAAAATAAAAGGGGAAATGGGGACAAGAAACAATGAGGAAGATAAAAGAGGAAATAGGGACAAGAAAAAATTATAAAATAAAAGGGGAAATGGAGACAAGAAACAACGAGGAAAATAAAAGGGGAATGGAAACAAGAAACAGTGAGGAAAATAAAAGTGAATGGAAACAAGAAAAAATGAGGAATATTAAAGGGGAAATGGGGACAAAAAACAATGAGGAAGATAAAAGGGGAAATGGAAACAAGAAGAAACGAGGAAAATAAAAGGAGAAGTGGAGACAAGGAACAATGAGGAAAATAAAAGGCGAAATGGAGACAGGAAACAATGAGGGAAACAAAAAGGGAAGTAGAAACAAGAAACAATAAGGAAAATAAAAGGCAAAATGGAGACAAGAAGCACTGATCATAAAATGATATGCTGTGGCTATCATTTTTATTTCAATAAACAGTTATGCTTGAAATATATTTTAAGCCCGTTCTTAAAAAAAAATTGATTGACTGATAAAATATATTTTATCACGATTTAAACACTAAAACTGTCGTGAAGAGCCAACGGTAAGAAAGCAGAATTATTATTATTATTATTATTATTATTATTATTATTATTATTATTATTTCAGAAGATGAATCCTGCTCACATGAAATAAGCCCACAAAAGGGGCCATTGACTTGAAATTCAAACTTCCAACGAATATGTTGTTCATTTGAAAGAAGTAACAGAAAGTAATAGGAAATACGGAAACAAGAGATAAGTTACTAAAAAAGAGAGAGAAAAAATTATTAAATAGATAGATAAAAATATAAGTAAATTATTAAGATAAAAAAGAATAGTTTTAGAGTAGCAATGCACTGCATATTTACTTCAACTTTCGAGGTTCCAATTGCACACACCAAAATGAAGAAAATGCTATTCCTTCGGTCTTGTTATCGGAAAATATCGGCAGCTCTCCTTTTTCCTTGGAAAGTTTACAGAAAGGAATGAATTTCTATATACTTTCGACGAAACGAAAACTTACGTTTGTTATTCGGCGGAAAACCAGAACTTTCGGAATGTCGAAGTTTTAACAACCGGAAGTTTTTTTCCCCCGAACTCTGAGGCTTCGATGGGGGATAGATTTCAGCGAAAGTAGGCTTAATTATATATACTGGCTTTCTGTGCGTATGAGAATAGATTATATATATATGTGTGTGTAATTCTAATAGCCACAATGCCCTCTTAAATTCTCGAATTCTTCCCGCTTTTTGGGATATGCTTGTAACTACGAAGCCGTAAGATCCAAACGCAAGAAACTGAAGAGACTTTGATGCCCGGTCGCAGGGAACGAACCCGCGTCACCTTAATCACAAGGAGGTGACGTTGCCGACCTGACCTTGTGATTATGGTGGTGCGGGTTCGTTTCCCGCGACCCGGCATCAAAGCCTCTTCAGTTTCTCATTAGAATTACATATGTGTCTGGTAAAAGGTGACCAGTAGGTTCTACATATATATATATATATATATATATATATATATATATATATATATATATATATATATATATATATATAATATATATATATATATATATATATATATATATATATATATATATATATATATATATATATATATATATATATATATATATATATATATATATATATATATTATAACAGAAAGTGTTCAATTAACAGCTCAAAATTATTAAGAAAATAATTACCAATAATACTCAATTTGCGGTGTATCATTTGATCTCTGGAAGTGACAATTATTAGCAGGAAAACATAACACTGATAAATAATGAAGAAAAACTCTTTACCTTCCATCCTATCCTGATTTAATCCTTCTTTATGTCCAGAGGCGCGTAATGGGTCGGTGTCCTTCTCTCGATCCCAGGGGCTAATCCCCGTCATCCTCCGGGGATTCCCCGGGATAATATTGCATAGGACATGAAGGAACCCAGGCAAATGGTGGGATGTTATTTTGGCGAATTCTTATCACGATATTTGTTTCCCTGAAACTGTTTAGAAAAGTAAAATACTTTTGATTCATAGAACGAATATTTGTTTACTTGTTCTTTTTTTTATTGTCAATATTTTTTCATTGTTTGTTTCACGTGTAATCAAGAGTTACCACTTGTCATGTATATATATATATATATATATATATATATATATATATATATATATATATATATATATATATATATATATACATATACATACATATACATAATACATATACATATGTATTTATACATATATTGTGTGTGTGTGTGTGTATATATATATATATATATATATATATATATATATATATATATATATATATATATATATATACACACACACACACACACACACACACGCACACACGAATGTCCGATATTCCACTTGACCTTATCCTAACAAATATTCGCCAAATGAAAGCAGTGCGTATCAAAGGATAAAGGAAGAATATCCTTCTAACAAACAGGGCGTCGTGAGATCCTGAAACGTCCCAATGAGCTCAGAAGGAGTGTGACCGAGATTTGGCCGAATAGCGCCCTGGCATTTGCATGGAATCCTTTATGTCCTGCGCTGGATCAGGGGATTAGTCTGTAGGATGGGGGAGTAGGACCTAGGACCCATTACACGCCGCTGGACATAAACAAGGATTAAAGCTGGATAGGACAGAAGGTAAGGAAGGGAGTCCTTCCGTTACTCATCAGGAGATATTTAATAGGATATTCACTATATTCATCTTACATTTTCTTTAACTTTTGGTTTTTATTTTATAATAACGAATGTGAAAAGCAGCGATGTTAATATAATTGCTTTCGTCTTGAATTATTTATTAATAATAGAATATCTAAGACCTGCTGGCTAAGATTTATATATAACTGTAGCAAATCGAATCTCCCAAAATTTTGTTATATATATATATATATATATATATATATATATATATATATATATATATATATATATATATATATATATATATATATATATATATATATATATATATATATATATATATATATATATATATATATATATATATATATATATATATATATATGTATATATAGGTATATATATGTATATATATATACATATATATATGTGTGTGTGTATATATATAGGTATATATATGTGTGTGAGTGTGTGCGCGCGAGTTATCATAAAAACAAGTAAAAAATGCGCAGAAGTTTCTTCGACGCAATCGAGTTTTCTGTGCAGCCGCTACAGCGTATAATAAAGGCCACCGAAAATAGATCTAGCTTCCGGTGGTCTCGGTATAATGCTGCATGAGCCGCGGACAATGAAACTTTAAGTACGGGCCGGTGGTGGCCTATCCTATATTGTTACCAGAATCACGATTATGGCCAACTTTAACCTTAAATAAAATAAAAACTACTGAGGCTAGAGGGCTGCAGTTTGGTATGTTTGATGATTAGAGGGTGGATGATCAACATACCAATTTGCAGCCCTCTAGCCTCAGTAGGTTTTAAGCTCTGAGGGATGACAGAAAAAGTGCTTACAGAAAAAAGTGCGGACGGACAGACAAAGCTGGCACAATAGTTTTCTTCTACAGAAAACTAAAAAAAACGGTATATACTTAGTCAGGAATTAACCTGAAAGCAATACGGTCTCCCCAAAAACAGAAAATGTTACTAAAAATAAAGGCCAGTGGAGTACTTCCATATTTTCACGAACAAACACCTCTGAATATTTCGTTTCTTGCTTAAATATTAACATTTTGCTGACGCGGATCGAAAGGATAATATTTTCGCATTTTGAAAATGCCAGAAATAAAGAAACATTAATTGTCAAAAGCAAAATGAAAAAAAAAAAAAAATATCGCATGAAAATAATGACTGGAATGGCGGTAATGTTTGATTCCCTTTTGAAGAATCAAGAATTATTTTTTATTATTTTCCAGATGATGAATTCAATATAATTTTAGCTTTTAATTTTCTTCTGATGAAAAATGCAGTGGTTATTGTTATTCATTTTCTTTCTACCTGTTGTTTGTAAATTAAAACTTACTTTAGTCAACTATAATTATGCACAAAAAACAATAAGAATTATTGTTTGTTGTGTTCCGAATTATCAATTACTAATTAATTATTTGATAATCGATTCTTTTTCGTTAACTTTCTCTTTAAAAATTAAATATTTAAATTTAAATACTTTACATTTCTTTTCATTTAATATTTTTTGAATAATGATCAGCTGTTGAACTTTTCCTTAGGCCTATGTTACTGAGATCTGTGTTATTAACATTCCATTGTTTTTTTTTCGTTAGCTATCAAAATACAACTCCTCCATCCTCTTCCAGCCCACCTTGCATCCCCTTCTCACTCTCTTTCACGTCCTGCATCGCCCCTTGTATCCCCTGTTCCATGCCCGCACACACACTTTTCCATTCACTTTGTATCCCCCTCTTTCATGTCTTTGTATCCCCTTCTAACTTCTCGAGTACCCTTGTGCCACGTCATTGCATCCCCCTTCCAGCCGTCTTTGTATTTCCCTCTTTTACGTCCGTCCAACCATCTTACGACACTCACTGTATCCCCCTCTTTCAAGTACTTGCAACCCCTTGTATCCCCATCTATCATGTTCATGCATTCCCTTTCAGCCATCTTTGCATCCCCCTCTTTTACGTCCTTTCAAACATCTTACAACCCTCCTTGTATCCCCTCTTTCAAGTCCTTGCAGCCCCCTTGTATTCCCTCTTTCATGTCCTCGTATTCCCCCTCCCAACCCCCCTTCGTGCCCTTGCATTCTCTTTCCAGCCCTCTGTGTATCCCCCTCTTTCATGTCCTTCCACCCACCTTCCAACTCTCCTTGTATCCACGCCTTTCATGCCCTTACATTCCCCTCGTATCACCCTCTCCCATGTCCTTGTGTTCCACCTTCGAACCCTTCTTGTATCCCCGCTTCACGACCTTGCGTCCTAGTTACAACCCTCCTTGTACCGCCTCTCTTGCACTGCCCTTCCATGCGTCCCCCTCTTTCAAGCCCTTGCATCCCCATCCTATCATGTTGTATCCCCCTCTTTAGAGTCCTTGCATCTCCCATCTCGAGTGTATCCCCGTCTGTCGTGTCCTTGCATCCCCCTCTTTCATGTCCGTGCATCCCCCTCTTTCATGTCCTTGCATCCCCATTTTCCATCCACCTTGTATCCCTCTCTTTCACGTCCTTGCATCCTCCTCCCGTCTACACCATAAATGATAAGTGATCAATGAAGATGTTATATTTATGCACTAATAGGGGAGAGCGGGGCTAGTTGCATCAAATTTTACATTTCCTTCTACAGAATTGTGTAACATTCATTTAATTGAAATTCAGTTGTCATATATAAATATACAAGACCTCATCATCGAGTTCACATGCGTAGATATTAATAAAAATAATTTCTTATATATTTAATTTTGATATATAATTAAAAATATATTTGATGCAACTTACCCCATCTGTGGGGCAAGTTGCATCAGTATGAGGGGCAAGTTGAATCATAAGCAATTTATAATTTTTGAGAGATTATTTCAATGATAAGTAAATACAAAACCACAATAAACTGAACCGATGAACCTTAAATTTATTCATCGTCAGATTCACAGTTATGACAAATATAATATAAAGCTCTATCTGTTCCCGAGCATTCCTCATGAGACCATCCTCTGCATGTACTACATTGAATCCATTTCTCCCGGGGCCTGCTATTGGAATAGGGCTCTACACATATCAGACAATACCAGTCTTCGTCGTCTGAGCTGGATGTGTCGTACTTTACAGCTGGTTTTTTGGATCGAACTTTGTGTGGAAACTCCTGCTTCCTCTTTTTGGTGGCTTTCTTTTCTTTGACATTGCTCTTTTTATTTTTTTTCATAGTGGCTTCAGCATACAGAGCATTTTTTTCAGGTGTGTCTGTTAATATGGCACTCTTACGTGCTTTTCTGCCTGTATTGTATTTCTTTTTCCGAGGTGTTGCTTTTGGATGAGGCATAATTTTTTCAGGGCAAAGTGAAGACTCACCAACATTTGCAGTTTCAACTTCATCAGTAATGAAAGAAGGTTGTGTTTCTACTGCTGTAGAAATGGAGAGAAGCGTGTCAATTGCTGCAGAAGTGGAAGGAATGGGTTCATTTCTGAAATTAATAAAACGAGTTGAATGCATAAGAATATTTTAATTAAAAGTAATGTAATAAATTTACTAATGGGGCAAGTTGAACCATGATTCAACTTGCCCCATCGTGAATGATTCAACTTGCCCCTTGACAACAATCAAAATTTGATCGCCAGCTAGATATATACTAACGGTCATTCTAATGCAAATTTGTAAGGAAAATAATTGCATATAGAACAGAATTATATAGATATTTTCAAAACACTGTTACTAATATAAATACATGAGGTACAAGAAAAATAGTGAAATCGATAAAAATTACTTACCAAGGTCGAAATCAGTAAATTTATCATAAATTCAA
This sequence comes from Macrobrachium rosenbergii, assembly GCF_040412425.1. Lineage (NCBI taxonomy): Eukaryota > Metazoa > Arthropoda > Malacostraca > Decapoda > Palaemonidae > Macrobrachium > Macrobrachium rosenbergii. The sequence continues at coordinate 34,362,292 of NC_089742.1, read as the reverse complement.
AAGCTCTTGCACAATTCGCCTCTCTCTCTCGCAGCTGTGTCCGCACTGACCAACACACATTTGAACCGCCTATCAGCCTACTACAGGCGCCGAGTTGCCAGTTATGCCCACTGATGCAACTTACCCGCGATGCAGCTAGCCCCGCTCTCCCCTACTATATATGGTTCCGTGAGTCGCCACCAGGGCGGCGCTTCCTCCCAGTGTTACCGAAACGCAGAAATATGGCATCCGTTGTGGAAGTTTTGATGCACAACATGGCGTCTTCATTTAACGGTCTGCAACACTATGTGTGGAAAAAATGTCCACACTCTTTCTAGGGGTTTATCGTGGTCAGATATATTACTTTCTTATATTATATGATTCATTGACCTATGTTCTCGGCCATTTGCATATTTATATATATGTTTATATAATAATGACCGGATAACGAGCCATCAAAGAATGGTTGTTTACGCCGAATCACGAAGCAGGAGGAGTCGATTGAGGAGCGATGTCTTGACTGACACGTCGAATGCAGAGTGACAGCATTAGGTTTCCATCTAAATAAGGTAATTTAAAGCTATTTAAAATTGTTTTAATAAATGTAAAAAATGATTGTGATAAGGGAAGTTTACGGTAAATCATCTTTAGACTGAAGGAAAGCATATATTGTTTTATATACGTTAGATTTTACATATGGTTGAATGAATTTAAAATTCAGATGAGCGTGGAAGTCACGGTATGGAAATGTGGCAACACTGCAGAACGGTTTTTCCACCACCCTCAGTAGCCCGGGAACGGTCGGCGTCAGGAAGTATGCTAATTTTGTCTTGAGATTTTTTCCTGTTTATTATCTTCATTATGGAAGTTTTTTCAGCTTGTAATTGCGGAAATGGGCGTAGGAATTCTTCTAGCGGAAACTGGAACAATATTTCATAGGTAAGGAAAGTATGTTAAGATTTATTTACCCATAATCATGGTGTAGTTAGATCTATGTAGTGTTAGCAGTAGGTACGCCTAAGCTTAAAAACGTTTGTAAACATGCCTTATGTTTTCAGTATATTATTATGGTACGTAAGTACAGCATGCATTCCACATTTAATTCAGAACATCATTAATCTAATATATGCCACATAATGAAAAGTGAGAAAAAAACATCTTGCTCGTTATTGGAAAGTTTAGTAGTAAGTAGGCCTAGGCCTATAGGTCACCGGTTGTGTCAACTCATTAAGGATTCTTTGTAGTAGGTTGGCCTATAAGATACTGTTTATTCTATTAATTTTTGAGTTTTAGACCTATGAAAGCAGCATTAAAGTTGGTTAACCAAGTGTATTTATTAAATGTGGTTTTTCGGTAAGATTCCGTGACGCCACACTTGGTGGTATAGTGTTTCTGGACTACGTAAACAAACCGTAAAAAACCAAATTCTGTTATTCGAAACAAAGTATATATGGTTGTATTTTTCATACACGCAACAAATCTTTATTTAATTTATGCTTTCCTCAAAATTATGTTGACAATATTAAGAGAAAAATTAAAAGAAAAATGAAATTTGGCAGCTAGGCTAGATTCATACCCTCAAACCATTGCTTTGGTAAGGTGCCATATCATTTATAGCTGTTCCTAAGTAGAACTTAACTTTGAATAAATAAAGATAATAATTTTTCTATGGTAAGACTTATCAAATCGTCATGAAAGGGGAAATAAAAAGCATTCGAGAAAGTTAACAACAAGGGAAAGAATCTTGGACAAGCAGACGGTAGACCTATGCCAAGTGATTCGGCAGGTGTTATCATTGTTTTATCCTTCCTTTAAGAAGAATTTTAATTCCAAATAGGACAAAATCACTCTCTCATGATAGTCTTTATTCTGCCTTTCTAAGAATAGTTCCAGACTCTTAGAATAGAAAGAAAAGACTGTGTTAGAGTTCTGGCGTCGGATAGTTTAAAAGACGCTGAGCAAGGCGGGAAAAAAATCACATTTTGCTGAACCTGTTTTTAGAACTTCCATTAAACACTGCCCCAATAAATACGATATTATTTCAAAATATATTGCACAGTAATAACTGATTTGCCTGTTTTATAAAACAATACTCTCTTATGATTCTTAAAAAAAGGAAAAGAATGCAATGTAATGCCTTAGAGTTTCGTCATTACAGTAGGTGTTATGCACTACGTGTTTCATAATATGGCCACTAGAGGTCACTAGCTCTCGGCTGAGAGATAGCCACTCCATGCTACTTACACTCGACGGTCTCAATTTGAAGTCGTTTTATTTTTCCTCTACGGACTTATTATTATTATTATTATTATTATTATTATTATTATTATTATTATTATTATTATCTGAAATTTCAGTACTTCACAGCAAACGCTAAGCACTAATATGTAATGAGTACTGAAACCGAACTACTGAAGATTTGACTACAACTTGAATATAACTAAATTTTTATCAGTTTTGTCCATAACATTAGTTTTAAGTTGATTACGGTTTTATCCAGGGAAACTCTTAAGCATAATTAAAACATTTGTCTATCAGTATTTGTTAAAAATGAAGGCAATGTCTTAAAAAATGAAGAGAAGCATTTAATCTGGATTTATCAGAAGTTACGCGAAAAATTACGAAAGGTTTGCTGCTAGAATAACGATTAGGCTATACGGCATAAATTAATACATATCTCTCAGTTAGGATTACTTTATAACTTAACCAGACGTTAATCTTGCAATAACTATTCTTAATATCGTCTTTACAAGTAAATTTGTACTTATCATTCTAAACGGGAAATAAAGACAGTAACAATTTTTGTTATGAACAAATGTCGATCGAAGTTGAATTAAGCCTTGTCATACCCACGCATCTGGTAACACTGCAGTCTAGACCGAGTCTATTAAGATCGACGTCCTTCAGACAGGGTTCTACAGTAACACGCAACTCAGTCTGTCTGTGCTGATCTTTGATGTCTCACCGACCATCCAAATGGAGGTGTCCACTTCGCTGTGATGTCCACTCGGCATTGGACACCACCTCCTTCCTCCCCATCCCCACTTCCCCAAATCCCGGATCAACGCGCCCGCAACGTTTTTTTTTCTTCTTCTTTTTAACGACAGCTTTACCCGTTGATGGCAATGGATGACTGATATCAAAGGGAGCTGCTAGTGCTGCTGCTACTAGGCTGATGGTGATAGGTCAGTGTTCCTCTTTCCACACGATGCTTTGCTGATCCTTGATGGCTTATACATATATTCATACAGGTCTACTTGCATAATGGAAGACGTAAAGCTCTTTCTTTTTAGTTAATATTTTTGGTTAATATGAGTTCATGAAACGTTTTTATGTCGGCTACTTAAAACGACAAGGAAAAATATGCATATGATAATGATGCAACATCTTGAAATTGTACAGGGCAATTTTTGAAGACTTACTATGCAGTTTGAGTGCGTCTAGTCGACACTCACAGATACACATATACACACACACACATATGCACACATATTTATAGGTGTATATATATATATATATATATATATATATATATATATATATATATATATATATATATATATATATATATATATATGTGTGTGTGTGTGTGTGTGTGTGTGTCTCTCTCTCTCTCTCTCTCTCTCTCTCTATGTATATATATATATATATATATATATATATATATATATATATATATATATATATATATATATATATATATATAAAACCCCAAAGTTTAAACTGAACTAAACTAACATAAAAATCGAGAGAGTACCAAAAAGACAGGGCTTGTTCTTTACGGCCGAACAGATTCCTCTGTTCTATAAAGGCTCACAGAAAACATCATGACCTTTGGTAACGCAAATATTTGTCGAAACGCGAGCTCTGTCTATCTCTGTATCTGGCTGTCCCCCTATCTGTCTATCTCTCTCTCTCTCTGTCTGTCTGTTTGTCTGTCTTTTTGTCTATGTATCTACCTATCTATTAGTCTATCCACCTATATGTCTGCCTGTCCTTCTATCGATCTATCTATCTATCTATCTATCTGTCTGTCTGTCTGTCCTTCTACCGATCTATCTATCTATTCGTCTGTTCGTCTATCTATCTATCTGTCTGTCTATATATCTGTCTGTCTGTCTGTCCGTCTATCTGTCTACCTATCTATCTGTCTGTCTGTCTATCTATCTATCTATTTATCTATCTATCTATCTATCTATCTATCTATCTATCTATCTATCTATCTATCCATCTGTCTGTCTGTCTGTCTGTCTGTCTGTCTGTCTGTCTGTCTATCTATCTATCTATCTATCTATCTATCTATCTATCTATCTATCTATCTGCCTGTCTGTCTGTCTGCCCGTCTATCTATGTATCTATCTATCTATCTATCTATCTATCTATCTATCTATCTATCTATCTATCAGTCTGTTATCTCTCTGTCTACCTACCTGTCTGTCTCTTTGTGTATCTATCTATCTATCCATTTATCTATCTATCTATTTATATAGCTAGCTATTATTTTTAGACTAATAATAATAGCCATATATCACAAACCCATTAGCTCTCTTTATGCCTTCTTTTGTTAAAGTATCTCATTTAGCAGCCATGCATAGGATTTTAATTAAATAATTACAAATGACTCGTTGAATGCCAGTTTTACGTAAGTCTTCCGACTGATTTTATTTTTGTTTTGAAAATCTTGATAAATGTTGAAAAACATAAGGGGAAATCAATGATTCTTAGGTGGGACTGATAGGAAAAAAAATTCCCTCACTATTATTATTATTATTATTATTATTATTATTATTATTATTATTATTATTATTATTATTATTAAGAACACGAACCCTGTTTATATGGAGCAAGCGCTCAAGGGCAATTGACTTTAAATTCCAGCTCCCAAAGAATATGGTGTTCACTAGAAGATAGTTACAGAAGGTATTATGAAATACAGAAAGAAGAGATCGTTTATTAAAATAGAAAAAAATAAATTAACAGATTAATAAATAGATGGTAAAAGAATGCAAGCAAATTACTGAAATACAAGGAGAATTGTATTGGAGCAGAAATGCATTGGATCTCCGCAGGAACTTCAGTCAAATTAAGCCTGTTATACTGCGCCTCCTTTTCCTCCTCCTCCTCCTCCTCCTCCTCCTCCTCCTCTTCCCCTTGATCCTCGTCATTATTATTATTATTATTATTATTATTATTATTATTATTATTATTATTATTATACATTCTCGAAAGCTTCTGACTTCAGTGTACAGGAATATAGTCTATGCAGAGACTCATGGCTCAACAAGGCTGAATATTCCATTGCATAACAGAGTACCCTCGCCCTTAATGGGCGTACTGGAATATTCCTTCGACGAAGGTGCTCCAGGAATTTCAATAATAGGGGGTGAGGGTAACTCCCGAAAATATGATTTGTGTAGGCTTGTTTTTTGTTGTTGTTGCCTATTTTGTTCCAGTTTTTTGCCTAATTTTCCCTGTTTTTGCTTTTTTCCTATTTTCTGTTTATTTTTCATATTTTTGCCTATTTTTCCGATTTTTGCCTATTTTTATATTTCCGTCTAGCTTTTGCCCGTTCCTGTTTTTGCCCATTTTTTCCGATTTTTGCCTGTTTTTCCTATTTTCTGCCCATTTTTCCTCTGTTTTGCCTATTTTTCCAATTTTTGTCAGTTTTTCTTATTTTTTGCCTATTTTTCCTGTCTATTGCCTGTATTTTCTTATTATTGCCCATGTTTCTCATTTCTGCCTAATTTTCCTATTTTTGCCTATTTTTTCCTGTTTTTGCCTATTTTTCCAAACTTTTGCCTATGTTTCCCTATTTTTGCCTTTTTTCTTAATTTCTTGCCAATTTTGTTTCGAATTTTTGCCCATTTTTCCTATCCTTTACTTGTATTTTTTTTTTTTTTTTTGTTTTTTCCAACGGTCATCTGCTGGAATAACAGAACATAAAAAAATTATTTGACCTTATAAGAAGTGCTGAAAGACACTGCTGGCTTTTGAAGTGGTGGTTAAAATACATCATTCAATATATATATATATATATATATATATATATATATATATATATATATATATATATATATATATATATATTTATAATATCATATATTTTTCTTCTGACTGACATCAGGATCATACCCAGGTCTTCCAATTGAAAGACCTGGGTTGAAAGATTCTGATGTGAATCAGAATGCATTTCTGTTCCACACGTAATTGTGTGTTGATAATTTCTATATACATACATATATATATATATATATATATATATATATATATATATATATATATATAAATTATATATATATTGGTTTCTAAGTTATTTCGTTTTGTCTCTTCACGAGTGAAGGTTATACACTCTCCATCATATCTTCTGTCACAGCTACAGTTCGTCCATTGCTTAGTATTTACTGAGTTCTGCAATTCGACTTTTTCGCCTTTAATGTAAAATTCCCCTGCTTTCTCATGACGTCCTCAGAACACTCCCTACGTCGTAATAGCGACCAGTCAGCATTCCTTCTAAAAAATGCTGGGTATTTTTCACATCCTGGAGAAGAAAAAGCCACGAATTTGGAAGAGAAAGAGGAGAATTCTGGCTCGGGTTCTTCCTCCCAGTGAGAGTCATTCCCGAATGTTTTGATTGTGTTGGAAACTTGCACCTGACACTGATCGATTCTCTCCGCCATCTTGCCACTCCCGCGATTTTTGATGACTGCCATTACCTATAGACGTTTCGAGGGCATTAGCGGTGCCGTAAAATCCTCGGTATTGTATTACTTACATTTGGGAGTAAAAAAGAAAAAAATTTCTTTGATAAACTCTCTCAGTCGAGAAGTTTAATGGAGACTTGACGTGTTGGCTGGATAAAAATGATTATAGCGTACCAAACTTTAACTAAAAATAAATATACTTTAGTTTTACCAGACCACTGAGCTGATTAACAGCAAACTTAATAAAGATTGATTTGTTGTATATAAAAAGTTCACAGTTACACCAATTAATTGTATTATTTACTGATATAATTGTGGATTTTTAATGTATGGAAATTTAATCACGACATTGTGACTTTCTTAGAGAAAGGTTTATTTTTAAAATTTCCAGGTTGACTCCAAAATGAAGTTGTATAGTTAACAGGTCATTCTAGGTCCTAGCCTGGAAGAACTTGAATTGTGGGTATTACCTGGGCATATATTATTAATATCTAAGACCGCAAAACTCCCGTTCGTGTACGGAAATTAAACTTTAAATATGACGGTCATTGTAGATTCACAGAAACAACTAAATAAATATAATTTCACATATCGCTGATAAAAAGCGCATCATATCTTTAATAAAGTTGAAGTATGGGAGAGCGTGGTCTGATCTAAATTTCTTATTCTGCCTTTTATTTCCATTTTCTGTTAGGCCTAAAGGGAAGTCCAGGCAGAATTTTATCCTCAAAGTATAACAAGGAATTTTACATATGATGTTGGCCATTCCCCCCCCCCCTTATTCTCGTTATTTTATTCATTATTTTTATGTTCACATCTTTCGGTGGCATATTGTTATTTCCCTGCATTTGTTCTTACTGTTTCAAGATTGATATTTAATTCGCTTATTCATTTTACTTACTTTTAATGGAGATTTTATGCGTTGGTCGGATAAAAATTGTTTATTGCATAGAACTTTAGCTAAATATAATATAGAAATGATTTTTCTTTCATCTTTTCCGACTGAAGTATGGACTCCCTCATTAGGTACAATGTCCAGTTTATTCCAAAATGAAGCTATATAGTTAACAGATCATTCCGGGCCGCAGTCTGGAAGAACTGGAGTTTTAGGTATTACATTAATAGGTATTACAATGAATAATTATCAGTATCTTAGACCGTGAAACATCAGGTTGCAAAAATAAACAAGTAAAAATTACGCCGAAGTTTCATCGGCGCAATGGAGTTCTCTGTACAGCGTATAATCAAGGCCACCAAAAATAGATCTATCTTTCGGTGGTCTCGGTATAATGCTGTATGAACCGCGGCCCATGAAACCTTAACCACGGGCCGGTGGTGGCCTATATCGTTGCCAGACGCACAGTTATGGCTAACTTTAACCTTAAATAAAATAAAAACTACTAAGGCTAGAGGACTGCAATTTGGCATGTTTGATGATTGGAGGGTGGATGATCAACATACCAATTTGCAGCCTTCTAGCCTCGGTAGTTCTTAAGATCTGAGGGTGGACAGAAAAAGTGCGGACGGACAGACACAATAGTTTTCTTTTACAGAAAACTAAAAGCAAATTTCAAAGGAAAAAAATTAAGCTTAAAAGAGAGTGGCCACTGCAGATACACAGATAAAAGTCATTATATCTTTTATAAACTTGAAGTATCGGAAAGCGTGGTCTGACCTAAATTGCTTATTCTGCCTTTTATCTCCGTTTTCTGTTAGGCCTAAGGGGAAGTTCAGGCAGAATTTTTTCCTCAAAGTTACAACAGGAAATTGTACACATGATGTTGCCATTTTTTCTTATTTTTATATTCGTTATTTTATTCCTGGTTTTCTTTCTTTTTCATATCTTTGAACTGAAAATTGTTATATTCCTGCATTTTGCTTCGCCTTTGCAAGATTGGTATTTCTTATTTTACGAAAAAATTGCGATGATTTTTAAGTTGATTGCAAAGAAAGTTTTGAATATAGATATCTTTGCAAACTTTTGAAAGAAGGGGGTTGCTGTTCTCTCTCTCTCTCTCTCTCTCTCTCTCTCTCTCTCTCTCTCTCTCTCTCTCTCTCTCTCTCTAGCTTTCTGTCTGTCTGTCTGTCTCTCTCCATCTCTTTCTCCTACTAGTTCTCTCTCTCTCTCTCTCTCTCTCCCTCTCTCTCTCTCTCTCTCTCTCTCTCTCTCTCTCTCTCTCTCTCTCTCTCTCTCTCCCTCTAGCTCTCTATCTGTCTGTCTGTCTGTCTCTCTCTCTCTCTCTCTCTCTCTCTCTCTCTCTCTCTCTCTCTCTCTCACACTTTTATATATTCTCCATTCCTTCCTATTTACATCTTTATCAGTCTGCTTGCATGTCCACCTCTGACTTTCTAATGAATCTAAATATTGCACAAATATGCAAATAGGGATTTATACATGTATACATACCGTCTGCATAAAGAACACTGACGATCAGGAAAGCAGAATTCTTTGTAGACTCGACTTTCATTTTACGGAAATCGTTGCGTTCATGACTTCCGTTTTATTAGAAAGTGAAATAGAAAGTGATTCTTAGCTAAAATAGAAAGTGTTCCTCAAGTAAAATTGAAAGTTTTTCTCAAGTAAAATAGAAAGTTTTTCTACAGTAAAATAGAAAGGTTTCTAAGGTAAAATAGAGAGTGTTTCTAAGGTAAAATAGAAAGTTATTCTCAAGTAAAATAGAAAATGTTTCTAAGGTAAAATAGAAAGTTTTTCTGGTGTAAAATTGAAAGTTTTTCCAAAATAAAATAGAAAGTGTTTCTAACGTAAATAGAAAGTGTTTCTAAGTTAAAATAGAAAGTGTTTCTATAGTACAATAGAAAGTGTTTCTAATTTAAAATGAAATGTGTTTCTAAGGTAAAGCAGAAAATGTTTCCAGAGTAAAATAGAAAGTGTTTCTAAGCTGAAATAGAAAGTATTTCTACACGTCTATAAGCGAAGCGAAAAGCAGAGTTATGTAAAGATTTAAGTCTGAAATTCCTCTTTGTGGTAAGACGCCGTATTTGAAAAAAATACGCCATTATTTTTTAAGAAAATACAACGCATTTCACGCCGAATTTTAGTGTATTTCATGATGTTTAAAAATAAAAATCACGTTCTGTATCCTGTCATATTAAAAAAAAAAAAAATACGTCTTATTTATTACGAAATTTCGGAAAATATATGACTTATTTCATCCCTTTAATTAATAATAATAATAATAATAATAATAATAATAATAATAATAATAATAATAATAATAATAATAATGTACGGTATATTTCACGAGCGATGGGCCTGGCAATATGTAGTTTATAGAGGTAGGGGGGTGGTGTTATTTGGTTGGGTGGAGAGGGGGGTTAGGTCTAATGATTCAAGACCTATGTTTTCCATACTGACGGAGAGAATCTCAATAAAAAAAGAAAAACAGAACCACTAGTGAAGAAATATATCCAACTTAGGTGGAAGCCTCATCTATCTATCTCTCTAGCTGTCTATCTATCTGTCTATTTATCATTCTGTCTATCTGACAAGAAAATTTAGAAGCGAGAAAAATGACGCAATCCCGTCACCACCATTTATGAAATCAATAATTTATGGAAGACCTCAGATATCTGTCTTATTAAATAGCTTGAATCAGAAACCAGAAAAAATACCCTAACCAGTACTTGTGACCCCTTATTATATACTATAAGAAAACAGCTCTTTGCAGCGTCCCTTCGGTCTCTAGCTGCAACCCCTTTCATTCGCTTTACTGTACCTCCGTTCATATTCTCTTTCTTCCATCTGACTTTCCACCCTCTCCTAACGACAATTGCTTCACAGCGCAACTGCGAGGTTTTCCTCCTGTTACACCTCTGGAACCTTTTTTTTACTGTCAATTTCCTTTCAGCGCTGCATGACCCCACAGATCCCAGCGGTTGGCCTCTGGCCTAAATTTTATATTCCATTAATTTCTATAAGAAAGTAGACCTCAAAAATCTATCTTTCCAGCCATTAACCAGATTCAGAAACCACCACAGAGATCACATCCACTCACCAGACAGTTCCTCCACCTTCTACTAACAAGTGTTTCATAGCGCAACTGCGAGGTTTTCCTCTTGTTACACCTCTAAAACCCTTTTACTCTCTATTTCCCTTTCAGCGTCGAATGACCTCATGGGTCGCAGTGCTTGGCCTTTGTCCTAAATTCCATACTCCATTTAATTCTATTTTACGGGAAAATAGACCTCAAAAATCTGTCTGTCAGTGCATTAACTGCGTTCTGAAACCATTACAGAGACAGACACTCACTGTACAGTAGTAGTAGTAGTAGTAGTAGTAGTAGTAGTAGTAGTAGTAGTAGTATTAGTAGTGATAGTGGTAGCCAGCTTCTAAATCCTCAATCAGCATCAACAGATTACACACAGAAGGGGAACCCAGCCATCAATATATTCCTAGACTTCGGAGTGTTCTTTGATAACAGAGAAGGGCATCTCTCTGAGTGGACTTGTAAAGTAAGTGGGTTAGTGCCATTAGACTGACGTTGTAACGTCAAGATGTCAGGGTAAACAGACGTCCCTTTGAACGCATGCGCGTCGTTTCGAGTACGTCAACATCAAGAAACTGATTGATTGATTCGTTTCCTCAATACGTTGAGTTCTCGGTATGTCTCTTTGTGACCCGTTGCTGCTCCTATTAAAAGGCGTTTCCATAGTGGAGTAAATGCTCATTCGTGGTCACTGATCCAAGTACTGACTTGCATTCACTGGTGGGGTAATCATTCAGGTACTGACGCTGCGTGGCAATTACTGACAGTTGCTCGTTCGAGTAATGGCCGGACGTGCCATTTCTTAATTTCCCTGATCGAGAGACCATTGCTTCGTGACCTCGTTTTTGCCTGTAATTCATTCTTGTCTTTTACAAATGAAATGACGGAACGCCTCTTTGCTTAACTTTAATGGCAGGATGAAGACATTGATTACAGAAGTGCTTATCAGATCGCTATATCAGTGGTAAGATTTAATGGACTCAGATATTCCTATTCTTGCTTTTATATATATTTTGATTTTTTTTTTTTTTGCATTGGATGACATGAAACAATGTAATTTTCTCATTATGTTAAGATTTATAGTGTTGCAGGCTTCTTTTTCAGTTGTAAAGAAAGACTTTATTTTTACCGCTGTTGTCTAAAAATATACGCTTAGAAGTCTCTAATGAGAGTGTCATATACTTACTCATCAAGATGTCTTCAAAGATAAAAAAAGATAATTATTACAATTCGTAAGATGATTTCCTACTGCGTAATTGTACATTAATTCTATAACAGTCGATAGAGCTATAACCAGATCCTTTCATGCTTGGAAATGGACCACGTTTACTACATTTACCATTTTTGGCCTTCCCCCCACCCCAACTCCAATTCAATGACCCACTTTCAAAAACATAGTTATTCTCCCTATTCTAACATCTGCTTTTCACGAACCTCTCCAAATTTCCTTATTAAATTTCCCTTGCTAGTAACTGACGTAACTGATGCACTTCTTGTCATCACCTCTGGCCGAGTTGGACAAATCTCCGTGGACTTTGGACTTGATGTATTATATTTTCCCTCTTTTATATAATGTTGTATTATTTTATATAACTTGATATTATAATTTCACTATCAATTTATATAATGGTACGAGCACTAAAGACTAACTTTCTTGACAACTGCAATCCAAGAACTGACATTATCCAAGACACAAAAACTGAATCGTGGGATTTTACGGAAAGATATTCTCTTTCTGGTTATATAATTAATCTTGAAATCATCTTCCTGCCTTCCTCTTTTTATCGACACTGGCATTTTATCCTCTGGACATTTTTTGAAAAAAGAACCTTTCTTAAATGTCAAATGCTTTTTTGTTGTAGTGCGATTATTACAATGCAATCCCTGACATTTAGAAAGTAGGGAAATAATTAACTAGAAACGCGGTTTTCAACCCAGACGTTGTTTGATTGTTATGTGGAGGCTAATTACGCTCGAGGTGTTTTTGAAAATAATTTTAGAGAGGACGGAAAATATTCGAGATGTAAAAGATTAGATCCTGAAACTCTGTAGTTTTGAATGTAGCTTGGAAATGAAAGTCAGAAAAAGTATTCATGCAGCACAAAGATAGAATGAATAATGATAATGCATACGGTAATTTTGCCCTCCATCCAAAGACTCCAAATAAAGAGAGAGAGAGAGAGAGAGAGAGAGAGAGAGAGAGAGAGAGAGAGAGAGAATAACAATGATATCATGTATAGTTTGTATATATATACATATATGTATATATATTATTATAATTTACAAGAAGTCGCTGCACAGCACGCCTCCCGCCCTCCTAATTTGCCCTCTGTTTATTGGAAAGTAGAATCGTCGCTACATATCCGATCCTAGGGACCTAGATATCAAACCACTAAAGTTATCAACATTTCGATCTGTCCCTTACTTTACCTGAAACTGAAACAGACATTGAGATGGCACGGTTGGAAAAAGGCAAAGATACGAGGCTGGGTGTTACTCCCTTAAGCAGCTCAGCCCAGCTAAGCTGCTTAAAACAACCTTTCTACAGGCAGATTAAGCTGCTGCATTATCTTTTCCGCAGGATACCTGAAGATGAGAAGACGCCAACAGATGGCTGGGACACTAGGCAAATGACACATCGTTTGCACACGGCCCCAATTATCGGCAGAAGTTTTTGCAGCACATGACACTTTTGGCCGAGGCCTTAAAGGGAAGGACAGGAGATCTGAAAGGGAGTAGAAGTACGGTAGCAGTCGTAGTCGTAGGGGGAATTAGTTGGGCTGTGGCCATGTACGCGCAGGCGAGTGATAAAATGCTGAGAGACCTTCATCCGCCCCACCCCGTCCGACTCCAGACCACATCCTCAAGTGACAGAGTGCATCGCCATACGTGTGATCGTCCCCCGTCATCCTCCGCCAGAGACCTGCTTCCCCTAAGGTAGTGCGTGGTAAAGACTTTTCAGTCACGACAGTTTGCTTTAGAAAGTTATTGGGGTGCCAGTATTTCACCTCTGTCCTTGTGCCAGTTTATCCAGTGCCGATTTCCAATGTCCTGTGTTCAAGTGTGCGGAAAGTGGTCATTCATTCCTCGATTCCTTGGCACCTCAGTGCAGGACTCGAGTCATATTCTGTGTTATATTGTTCCTTTATTGGCGTGTAATGTGTAAATCTCTCTTGCAGAGGACCTATTCGCAGTGGACTCATCTTGGACTGTGCGCTGCCTTAGTCAAGACTCCAGTGAAGGATCTTCAGGCGTTACAAGCCCCTTAACATTTACTTACCCATTTTCCCTTGTAATGTTTTCTTTTGCAAATATAATTCCATAAGTTATCCCAAGTGTTTACGTAACATTTCCTATGAAGTAGAGCCTTCAGTTCCTAAAATCATCCCTTTGTTTCTTTACTTTTACGATTTCCCCCTTTACGCAGGTCAGAACTCCAGGCCAATTAAATAAAGTTTCCGTTGTTGGCCACAAAAATACCATAAACCCAGGGAAATTGTAAAAATATATATACACACACATATATATATATATGTATATATAGAGTACTGTATATATATATATATATATATATATATATATATATATATATA
>NC_089742.1:34343012-34345512 GCF_040412425.1 Macrobrachium rosenbergii | reverse complement strand
TATGACTTGCTGTTGGTCGTTTACCGTGATTTGTTAAAAATAAAAGTGTGTCTTTATTTATCTAGGGGTTGGGGAGGGGAATCCTTTGCACCGTCGTTATATTTATGAGTAAAGACTGCTAGATAACCAGTGACTTTAGTTTGTGAGATCGTGTACGTGTATGCGTGTTTGCATGAGAGAGAGAGAGAGAGAGAGAGGGAACATCTTCTCTTTACTTGCTTGATTTTATCGCCTGTAAGTAACAAGATAAACACACACCAAGAAGGTATGACAGTAAATCGCATCGTTGTCCTATTATTTAAGGCAACAGGAGAGATTGTGGTGGGGGGGGGAGGGGAGGGAGAGGATTCGAAACGCCTCCTTCTTGAATATTGGCAAAGGTATAGCATTGAGAAGACAGATAATTGCACAATTTCCACGTATTTGTAGTCTTCATCACCTTCGCCATGATACAAAAGAGACAAAAAACCTATTAAATTATCCTAATTTCCTTTCTCCCTAATGCTGGAGGAAACAAAGGCGATGCACATTATTACCCAAAAGGTCTCGTGATGCGGAAATATAATGGAAAGGCCATCTCTCTTTCTCTCTCTCTCTCTTTTTCCTCTCCCTCCTTTTCTCCAGAGGGGATATTACCGAAATATTCCCCGGGCGCGTAGCTCCCCTAAAACCTTTAATTAATACCGTCTCCTATGACAGAAGGGGGCCACTGTTAGCAACGCTGCAGTACTGCCATATAAAGCAATGCTAGAGAGCTCATATCTCATGCCGACGACGCGTTGTTTACCTTCTAATCTCATTCCTCAATGAGAGATGACAGATATGTGGGTGTCGTTATATAACCCGAGCTAATTTTCCCCTTTATGAGAGGAACCGCAAATGCTAGACCTGGCCTAAATACAGCTGGCTAAACGAGGTCAATTCATGCGAGAGAGAGAGAGAGAGAGAGATGGCAAGATCTTCTGGCAACGCTGCGAAAAAGGCTCTGGCAACGGTGCTCGGAATGGTTTTTCGCTGCTTTCAGCGGCGTGGCAACACTGATTTCTGACTGGTGGTCGTGAGAGGAAAGCTATGGGAGATCTCTAACTAACCCCTTCCCCTCTCCCCACCCCTTCCCCATATCCCTCCCCCTTCTTATGGGAGCTATGGGGTATGCCCTTCTTGTAGGGGGAGCGGAGCAGATCAATTTCTCTGTCATTAGTCCATCATCGTAATGGTGTGAGGGGGAGATCCGGTGAAAGAGACTTGGCGCCAGCCTCCTCACGGGCACGAGAGAGAGAGAGAGAGAGAGAGAGAGAGAGGAGTTTGCGTTCCAGGAAAGTTTTTAGCGATCAGAAGACATTTATGAGAGAGAGAGAGAGGAGAGAGAGAGAGAGAGAGAGAGAGAGAGAGAGAGAGAGAGATTCAAAAATAAGAAAATAAGGGAGAGCGAAAGAGAGAAAACTTGCGTAGAAACGAAGAAATGAGAGAGAGAGAGAGAGAGAGAGAGAGAGAGAGTGAGAGAGAGAGAGATCAAAAAAAAAAAATAAGAGAGCGAAATAGAGAAACTCTATGTAGATACGAAGACATGAGAGAGAGAGAGAGAGAGAGAGAGAGAGAGAGAGAGAGAGAGAGAGAGAGAGAGAGTTCAAAAATAAGAAAATAAGAGAAAGCGAAAGAAAGAAAACTTACGTAGAAACGAAGAAATCAGAGACAGACAGAGAGAGAGAGTTTGCGTTCCAGGAAAATTTTTAGTGATCAGAAGACATTTATGAGAGAGAGAGAGAGAGAGAGAGAGAGTTCTAAAATAAAAAAAATAAGAGAGAGCGAAAGAGAGAAAACTCACGTAGAAACGAAGAAATGAGAGAGAGAGAGAGAGAGCCGAAATGTTTAAGCTTTCCAAGAACTGCACGAACAGACAAGATGGATAAAGTAATGAGATACAAGGCAGAATTATTCTCCTTATTATGTTGCTTAGCAACGGTTCTGCATCTGGATCTTTTAGGATAAAAATTATCATCGCATTTCATTGGGTTAATAAGGGAGTCTGTAAAATAATATCATCAATTATCACAATATGATATTACCTGTGGTGCATCACTATATTGTGATCGAAAATAATGAGTAACAAAGCCACAATAACGTAATTGATAAACTGTATTTTTCAAGATACAAAAATTACAAAAAAGGATAAAAACAAGGGAGCTTTCAACCGTTTGCGCAACGGTCCTCTTCAGCCAACTGACCGTTGCGCAAACGGTTGAAAGCTTCCTTGTTTTTATCCTTTTTTTGTGTTTTTTGTATCTTGAAAAATACAGTTTATCATTTACATTATTGTGGCTTTTTTACTCAATATGATATTATCATAATTATCGTAATAATACCAGTGATACCTGCAGGATTACTACTACAGTTTCAAATGAATATTATCAGTTAGGATAATTATAAGTGAAATAAGAACAATAATACTGATAAAAATACTGCTACGGAATTACCACTCATCACCACTCCTTAATAATAA
>NC_089742.1:34268012-34338012 GCF_040412425.1 Macrobrachium rosenbergii | reverse complement strand
TCTGAATATCTCGATTTGGTGAGTTTAGGAACATTATACTCGTACACAGCAAAGAAATAATAAGTCTGTACTCAAACTTATGTGATTTACGATTTTCAGTACTGAAATATGTAAATAAAAGTAATTGTTGATTATGAATAACTGTAAATCTTGATTTTTCAATTCTGTTAGTTGAGGTACATTGCATTTTAATAATTTCCAAGCATTTTTATCTTTTTACTTAAACAATTTGTTGATTAATTTCTCCTTTGTTAATAATTGGTCTCTAGTTTATGTATTTCCTATTACCTTCTATTACTTCTATAAATGAACAACATATTCTTTGGAACCTTAAAATTCAAGTCAGTGGACCTTGTGGGCTTGTTCCATATGAATAGGGTTCATTTTCTTCATAATAATAATAATAATAATAATAATAATAATAATAATAATAATAATAATAATAATAATAATGATAATAATAATAATAATGTACAAAGCGAAGAAACAAGTATTCTAAAATTCTATACTCTTATTCCTTGAATATTGTTTAAATTACATTTAATTCAAATACATGGGAGAGAGACTATAAACTTAACAAGAACATTCTGAAAGACTATGGACCACTCACAGGATATGCTGGTAGCTATAACAAAGTCCACCGCTGTTAAGCTATAATAACATTAAGTAATAGTCCATTCATAAACAGCGCTTCTCCCACCTAAAGCTGGAGGATTAATTGATAATTGACTCACATGTATTCTAAAGTTGCTTATAGTTACGTTATTGACCACTTAAACTTTTTTTGCAGTTAATGGAGAACAATGAATGTAATTCAGTAATGATTTATATTATGCCAGAGAATTGCATTTATAATATACTTGTACAGCAGTCTGTTTTTTTTTTTTTTAAGAATTGCAAACTTTTTTTTTTGAAGGCCAGTTGCATTCATTACATCAGAATATTAAAAAGTAATTTTTGCACTAGCATCTAATTTTGAGGATCGATTTAGAAGTCAAGCAAATAACCTATTTTTAGATTTTAGATTTCTGTCCGTCCGCACTTTTTCTGTCCGCCCTCAGCTCTTAAAAAACTACTGAGGCTAGAGGGCTGCAAATTGGTATGTTGATCATCCACCCTCCAATCATCAAATATAGCACATTACAGCCCTCTAGCCTCAGTAATTTTTAGTTTATTTAAGGTTAAACCTAGTCATGATCGTGCGTCTGGCACCTCTATAGGTGCCACCAACACAGGCCACCACCGAGCCGTGGCTGGAAGATTCATGGGCCGCGGCTGAGAGTTTCCATGGGCCGTGGCTGAGAGCTTCGTACAGCATTATACGCTGTACAGAAAACTCGAATGCGCCGAAAAACTTCGGTGCATTTTGTACTTGTTTAGCTTTGATTTCAAGACGTTACTGGACAGAGAGAACAATCTTAGATTTGGTGATAAGTCTGGTGAACTCTGTCTCCCAAATTATATTTAAGACTTTGAAAGATGGTGATACTATTTCTCATGGTTTGAATATTAGTTAGCAGAGGTCTGCTACAAGCAAAGGGGTATTTGGATATTCATAACTTTAATCCCTCTATAAAAAAGAAATACTTGAAAGTACAGTTCTTATGGTTTATTTACTTTCATTAGCGGAACGCAAATTTGTGATACATTTCTTTGAGATTTTGCTGATAGTTTGAAAGTCTGAATATTAATTAGTTGAAGTCAGGAATACGCAATTTGGTATTTGGATATTCATAGCTTTAACCATATTAGCAAAGAGCATTATTAGGAAATACAATCCCTATGGTTTCTTCGTTTTTATCGAAAGACCACAATTTTATGACCCTTTTTTGTGCTTTTGCTGATAACGAGTCTACGAGTCTACAATCCACTAGCAAACTTTAACCATGTCTGCAAAAAACATTTTTAGGAAATATAATCCCTAAGGGTTATTCGTTTTCATCCAAAGACCACAATTTTATGACTTTTTTTTTTTTTTTGCTTTTGCTGATAACGAGTCTACGAGTCTACAGCGTCACGTAACGCTTGGGATAATCCACTAGCAAAACCTATGACGACTAGACACTCATAGTTCGGACACCTGCTGCGACCTAGTTTGTATTTTGCCAGAGAAGCGGTAAAACTGTTAAGGAGGCCATGCAGTTGACAGTACAGTTAAGGATGGGCGTGGTGGGCTGGACGTGGGTAGTGGGCGGGGGAGGGGGGACTCAAAGAAGTGGGTGGTCGTAGCTTATCCTCGCACGGACGCCAGTAACTGAGTGAAATAGTCGTGTTTATGTCGTGTAAAAGTTCCCGCGTCCTCCATCAGAGCCTTACGTTCGCCCTTCCCGGAAGGTCGAGTTCCCCGCGATTCACTTCGGCTCCTTCGCCCTTACGAGCCGCCGCGACAGTGACCGTTAGATTGATCTAGTTTGGGGATGGAGCCGGAAGACCCTCTGTGAGAGTGAGATAGAAAATGGCACCAAATGTGGAGTGAGAGCATCGTCAGGCTGAGACGAAATATGAACAAGATGGCTGTTACGTAATTTCACGGCTGGAATCACGCGCGCGTTACGAGCCTAATGGATAGGCTTTGCTCATGCTCAGGCCTCTTGCAACTTCTTGCACGTAGCCGGCGCGAACTTCTCTCGACATAAAAGGAGCGTAAACGAGAGGGAAACGTGAAGTGAGAGAGAGAGAGAGAGAGAGAGAGAGAGAGAGAGAGAGAGAGAGAGACCTCGTATGTATCATATGTCTGGTTTCATCCCGGTAGCATTTTCCCGAGATGTAACCGAGTACCGGGACCTTTCCCTGAAAAAAGCGGGACGCCATATCTTAAAAACTAACCATAGAATTTTCTTGAAAATAATCTCATTATGTTTACCATACCCAAATCATCTGATTAGCATCAACCCAACTTAACAATATCTAACCTAACCTAGGGGCATGGCAAAAAAACCGGGGCTGGTGCAATACCAGGAATTTGCATCCCGGTATGGTGAGCATTACCTCGTAGAGGTCCTTTCGTTCTGATATGAATTTTGTAGAAGTAATGAACGCCCACAGCTAGTGTTTCTTCCCCTCTCTCTCCTCTGCTCTAACTGCGACCCACAACTGCTGCTAGGAGCCAGGTACATAGCCAATTACCAGGTCAACAAAACCAAACTGGACTTTAGAGAGCTCCCCCATATCGTATCATCTCGTCCGGTTCGAGAATCGAAATGTTGGTCCCACAGTTTGTTGATTGAGTGCTTTACCCCTCTGTCACGTGGACGAGAGAGAGAGAGAGAGAGAGAGAGAGAGAGAGAGAGAGAGAGAGAGAGAGAGAGAGGCAAATAACTCTCAAAAGTAAACGTCAATCTTTATGAAGAGCAGCACAACAAATATTTGCACGTTGTAATTATCAATCAGTCCAGTGGAGTTGGCTTTGTAAAGTCATGTCATTTAATAGGTAGCCAGATCTACTCGAAACTAAATCACATTTTGGAAGGTTATTTGACATAAATACTCTAATATTATGACTGATATATGGATACGTTTAATCTGCGAATATTTTTTTTTTTTTTTGTTTTACTTAGCTTCTCGATAGTTTCCTGTTTAATAGATATACAGGCAGGTTAACAGACATGATAAATTCGTGACACTGACAGAATACGAAGTACAAATTGAAATCTACGCAGTTGTAGAATTTCCTTGGGTCGCCTTAATCAAGTCTCTACATCATAGAGTTTTAAGATTTAGTTAGTTCTGTTTTCTAGCTATTTAAGGAAAAACGAAAGAATGGCTATTAAATTGTCGAGGCATCTGTGTTGCCAAAACTGATGCTAGTAATACGGCAACACTGATTAAATGTTTACTAGAAGCGGAATTATTATCTCGACTAAACATTGACTATAAAAAGGTTAGTGGCAGCGATTGTATACCTTATATTTTGAACTATATTTATGCAGTTTCTAGGTGTCATCATTTGTAACTCCTCAGGTTTGACACGACGGACATTGGCACGTGAAAAAAAGGCATAAGTCACTTCGTTTAATTCTCTCTCTCTCTCTCTCTCTCTTCCTCACCTGTCTTTAATCTTCCATGTTCTACCATACTGCCCAGGCTGCATTCCACCCACTCCGCATCCGAACCGACACTGATATGGAAATTCCCATCTGTTAGTGTCATTCGCAAATGTCTTGCTGAGACGGACCCCCCGTCTTTTTTTCCAGGAACCAAGACCCATTTTGCTTGAAGAGGGCGGAAGACTGGTTGGAGGAGGAAAAAGGAGAAGGGTAGACGGGAAAAAGGGAGAGAAGAGTGAAAATAAGAAGAAGGACCCTGGAGATGTTTGAGGGTCAGGGGATAGTTCACCCGCCACGCATGACCCGAATTTGAGTAGCAGGAATGAGGTTGATGTTTTAACTTTCAAGAAGAGTTCAACATCTGAAATTGTCTGCTATAAATTGCCTTTTTACTTTTTACTTGTTTCTGGTTCTGAAATAGTCTCTGAATGCTTGTTCTGAAATAGTCTCTGAATGTTTGTTCTGAAATAGTCTCTGAATGTTTGTTCTGAAATAGTCTCTGAATGTTTGTTCTGAAATAGTCTCTGAATGTTTGTTATGTGACGTAACTAACATCTGTTTACGTTTTCCTGCTGTTAGCTTTGCCACGTCACGTTACATGGCGTTATGTCATTTCATGTCACTAACCAGGAAGCCGTACAGTGCATTTCTGGCTGTTTATATGTGTTACTTAAGGTTACTACATTTCATACAGGCCACCGAGAAATTGTACAGTACATTTCAGTCTGTTTATATATATGTGTTACTTAAGGTTACGCCATTTCATATAGACCACCAGGAAACTGTACAGTGCATTTCTAGCCGTTTACACAAGTGCAGTACAAATCTTACGACGCCCGCAGTCGCTCGGAGTAAAAGAGGGGAGGAATTATAAAAGCTGACGTGACAGATCCTTGTCCACGACTCTCTGGTGGTCTTGCCAGAACACATAAAAACAAGAAGAAGAAGAAGAAGAAGAAGAAGAAGAAGAAGAAGAAGAAGACGATATCTGAGTTTGATAGAGCCATAAAAAGGAAGTGTAAAATGTGCCACATCGAAAGCTCTAAAAGAATGAAAAAAAAGTGTCACTGGAACAGATTCCTTCTTTCTGGGTTAACGACTAAAGAAGAAGAAGAAGAAGAAGAAGAAGAAGAAGAAGAAGAAGAAGAAGAAGAAGAAGAAGAAGAAGAAGAAGAAGGAGGGAGTTTATCTGCAGCGAACCTGAATGTATTTGGCTCTAGACATATTTTCACGGAGTCTTCTCCTCCTTCATTTCCTCCTTGAAAGATGATGGGATGTTTGATACGTGTTTACGAATGCTCGCAAATGTTGATCAAAGAAATGACGCAAATATTTCAAGCTAGGAAAGTAACCTACGAGACTCGTAACTCGTGGAAATTACGACCTTCATATAACAAGCAGCAATTGCATGCTTGATGACAAACATTAGAACAGGGTGCATGCATATTGTCTCATTCATATAATTATTCACGGATTGATAGGTAAAATCAAATAATAAATAGGTACAGCTGTTACTATGCTAAATTCATGTGAGGTAAGAGCCACAATGAAATACATGTTATAGAACATAGTATATTAACATATATATGTACAGAGCTTAGAGCTATAACTCTGTACATACAGAATTTTAATTCACTATGTTTTATAACAGGTAATTCATTGCGGATCTTACCTCATATTTTTCTCTCTCTCTCTCTCTTTCTCTCTCCCCCTGAAACTCTCTCCCCCCTACTTACGCGAGCGAGGCGAGCTCTCTCTCTCTCTCTCTCTCTCTCTCTCAATCTTTCTCTGCCTGAAACTCTCTCGCCCCTACTTACGCGAGCGAGGCGAGCTTTCTCTCTCTCTCTCTCTCTCTCTCTCTCTCTCTCTCTCTCTCTCTCTCTCTCTCTCTCTCTCTCTCTCTCTCTTTTATATTTCATAGTAAATTCATGTTTTATGCTCATAATGGGATCTACAGCCACCATATCAAGTCTTTACTTGTATTTTTATTAAATAACTAAGACAAAACCATTATTTAGGTCATTTAGACCTTTAGCTCATAACAGGATTATAAGTCATTGAAGAAATAGCCTTTACTTGTGTTTTTATAACATCACTAACACATAAATATTAAATAGGGAATTTAGATATTTCTCTCATAATAGGATTATGAGTCACTGCATAAATAGTCTTTGCTTGTATTTTTTGTAATAACCATTACCCTATAATTAACATGATTTTAAAGGGGGGGGGGTTTGCAATTGATGACGAAAATAATTCACTAAATATAAAAAAAACTATCATATTGAGATTTTGTTCATAAGAGGATTATCAGTCATTAAAGGAATAGTTTTTGCTAGTATTTTCGCGATAATCATTATCCTATACTTATCATGATTCTATTTTATTTTACAATTGACTATGAAAATAATTCACAGCACAAAAAACTATCATACTGATATTTTGTTCATAAGAGGATTATCAGTCATTAAAAAATAGTCTTTGCTTTTAATTGGTAACAATCGTTACCCTATACTTATTATGGTTTAAAAAAAATAGCTACGAAAGTAATTCACAACACGAAAAAACACACTATCACATTGATATTTTGTTCATAAGAGGATTATCAACCAATAAAATAAATAGTCTTTACTCGCACTTTTGTAAAAATCATTACCTTACAATTATCATGATTTTTGGGGGAGTTTTACAATTGACAACGAAAGTAATTCACAACTCAAAAGAAACAGTGTTATAAAAACGTTAATGGAAATCAGTCATGCAGACAGCTGACGTCCAACTTGGACCATCGAACAATGGGCAGAAAATTGAGTTAGAAAAAAAGAAAAAAAAAAAAGAAGAATCGCGAGAGGGAACTCTACCCAGGATGAAGAATTGTTTCAGAAACTCCAGAAGTTGGACCCATCCGTGAAGTTTCTTTCGGATTCGGACGGAGGGAAAAGTTATTCATGGAAAACTTCGAGTATGGTGTTCAGGGGGAGATGGACACATCTCAGGGTTGGTTGATAGAGTCTACGATTCCAATCACGCCTCCTGGGGAGGAGGCATTGTCCTCTTTTTTTTTTTTTTTGATCGCGTACTCGATCGAGTTAAAAGAAGAGATGGAAAGCGAAGGAAAGGTAATTACAAAAGAAACACACATGTATATATATATATATATATATATATATATATATATATATATATATATATATATATATATATATATAGAAAAATCAATATATAAAAATATTTAAATAAAAATCTTCAAATGTATTTTCATTAAGAAAAATCAATTGCTAAAATATTTAACTTAAAAATTCTTCAAATGTCATTTTCTATTAAGACAAATAGCCTCTAAACACCAACTTTATGTACTTAAAAATCTGTTAAAAATGTACGGATCTTCTTTTCAATTTAAAGAAAAACAATATAAATGTGTGTTATTATATATTTCAAATATAAAATGTATATATATATATATCAACTATAAGAAAAATAATATATATGTGTTAATATATATATATATATATATATATATATATATATATATATATATATATATATATATATATATATATATATATATATATATATATATATATTTTTTCTTTCTTTCTTAGCAGTTGATAAAGCTATTTCTTACATTTTTAACAGCCTCATCATAATACCCAAAAGTTGCTTGTACGCATGAATCCTACGACAAAGTCTGTGTTTTAGAGGCTACGTCGAACAGAAAATTCCATAAGTATATACTGTATTTTTATTAGGTACATATTGTATTTATAGTAACTAACAGTCCTTGCCGTATTAAAAATAATCTTTGAAGATTTTGTTTAAACATTTTTCTATTGACTTTTCTAAAACATTTCTCGGAATCTCATCCTGGGTAATCTTTGTTTTGGTAACAAGTCTCATTTTCACTCTGGGTCCTTTTCAAGAATCAGAAACACGTCGTACTTTGTACACTACACTCTATACCTTTTGTGCCACATTTTACTACGTATATTATCCCGTTTATGATTTATTTTCTATTTAATGAGAAGCCGACGTATCCGTAGAATCTGGTGACATTAAAAATGTGAAAACTCATCCATAATTAACGAAGCTTTAGTGGTCTATACGATCCAAGTGTATTTGTTTACACTGCAGCTCTCCCGATTCAAGATGGCGTCAGATTTGCGCCGTCATTTACCCTTCAAGAAAAACTTCCGGAAAAATGAAATGAAGGTATCTTGCAGTTTCTTAAGGTAAGGTACCCTGGGGTTTTATAAAATGATCTAGTGCGCGCGTGCTGGCAGCAATGTTAGGGACATTATGTACCACTCTCAAGGAACATTCACTCTGCATGCATTTGTAGACTAGGCTTAGGTTAGCGGCGGTAAACTAAGAAATATGTTACATTACCATTTAGCTATCGTCTTACGTATCGAAAAATTAGATACATTGGTTCTTAGCCACGTAAAATAAATCTAATCCTTCGGGCCAGCACTAGGAGAGCTGTTAATCAGCTCAGTGGTCTGGTTAAACTAAGGCATACTTAACTTTTAACCCCACGCCTAATGAAAACATGATTTCAGTCTAATTCAGCCATTTCATTTTAGCGAATTGAAAGAACATAGCGAAAAAATAAAGAGGTGAGGTTCTATTGGGTAATGATTTAAAGGCATCCATTAAAACTGGATAAGAGATTAATACAAAAAAATAAGTTAAACTGAATTATTATTATTATTATTATTATTATTATTATTATTATTATTATTATTATTATTATTATTACTATTATTATTATTATTATTATTATTCAGGAGATGAATCCTATTCATATGGAAAAAGCCCACCGCATGGGCCATTGGCTTGAAATTCGAGCTTCCAAAGATTATGGTGTTCATTTGAAAAAAGTAACTGGTAATAAGAAATACAGCAAGAAAAGTTCAGTTATTAGAAAATAAAAAAAATAAAAGGTTAATAAATAAATATATAAAAGTGTCAAGTAAATTATTAAAATAGCAGCTGAGGGGAGATAAACCCATATACCACCACCTTAAAAGAGACAAACAAATAAAAAAAAATGTGATTAACGCATTTGTTACTTAAGGCCATTTGGCGATGTAATCATAAATAATAAAATTATAGTGACGAAGGACGAATAATGTGATAGATGACAAATTCAGTATAAAAAAAACGATGCCTGTGACAAGATTAATGGAAGTGTTTTTTTTTATGCAATATAAGACAAAATTTTAAATGCGAATCGTTAATTATTTCATTACCATTGATTGTGGGGGGAAAATCCCCCCCTCCTTCCCCATTAATATTTTTTTTTTATTTGACACTTGGTGTCCTGAATAAATCCACAAATGAGAGGGTTTAGAAAGTAAGACTATATATATATATATATATATATATATATATATATCTATATATATATATATATATATATATATATATATATATATATATATATATATATATATATATATATATATATATATATATATATATATATATATATATATACTGTATATATATACCTCAACTATTACATGATGGAATGGTCGACAATAGCGACAATTTCAAAAGCGAGGTTGAGGGGAGGGGGGCGGCCGATGAGAAGGGAAAAGGAGGCGTGGGTGAGTTAGCTGTACGCCCTACCCTACGAAAGAGGAGATAAGCGATAAACCGAGAACTGGATAAACCCGATATCCGCTAACATACTGAGAGAGGGAATCTCGCGGAAGAGTATAGATGGAGGAAATGAATATCGGTCAAAATATATAACAGCAGCCAGAATGGTACAGTGAAAATGATAAATGACCCGACGAAGGAGTTCTAGGAATACGGGAGAGGGCCATTTCACTTATCTCATCTCCAGGCGAAAACTAGAAAACTCTCGGGAGATAATTCTCGTGGATCTAGATTATCGGGAAGTGAAATATAGACCGGAGGAAGATGAAGTACGGATAAGGAATTGAAATGGAGAATCGCTTACGATATCTGTTGAAAGTTTAGGAAGTCGAAAAGATGGGAATGGAATCTAAATGGATTGGATATAGAGATGGGAAAATGAAGTGGGACACAGAACGCATAGCCTTTATAAATAGGAATGGAATTTATATTAAAATGATGAACGCTTCATGAATTCCTGTTGGACTTACTCATGATCATATGCTTCAGTTATAATGAGAATAACTCGAGTATTCGCGGATGGCAATAAAATCTTAATATAGATTCAAAAGATTTAGAAATATATAGGAAATGTATTGAAAGGGCGTGTTTTTTTTTTCTAAGGAGCCTGGAGTAATGAAAAAGAAAAGCTATTCAAATGTACCCCAAAATATCATCTATAAAATGTAATTTTAATTTTCAAAGCCTTCATATGAAATATGCCATTATTAGAGTAAAATTTTCATGAGCAATTGACAAATATTATCGATACAAAACCAGCTTTTCAGTAAGAACTATTACCCAGTCAATTACGTACACTGGGGGGACTTTGAATTTGAATAAATGACAAAAAGAATGATTTACTTTCATGGCTTGAGAAATAATGATGCTCTTTTTTTCGCGGATAAAATCATTGGCGTCTCAATGAAAGAATCTGAGGAGTGAGGAAAGCGGGAGATGATGTGAGGAAAAAAGTAAGACAAGAACTTCTATGTCAGGAGTTCGATGGCAGTGGAAATGGGATTTCATTAAGCTCATAAGGAAACTGAATGCGACAGAGGACGTAAATAGTCATTTGGATAGACTGAACAAATTGTAAGTAATGAAAAGAACTAAAAACTCTGGTGTTTCAGGCCTCCATGGCAGGAATGTTTTTGTTTACTTTATCTGACGACGTCATCAACCATATTCATGAATGGGGACGCGGACGCTCCTCCTCTCTTGCTACGTGTTGATATAGTTGCCAGGTGTCACTATTTAGAAATAAGAGAATCATATTGCGTAAAATTTGACCTTAGGTGCGTCAGCTCTTACGCATCGTTAACTACTGAATATATTTATGGAACTATTGGAGGTGTAATGGAATATGAACTTGATCTCCATACGCAGGATTCTCTGTATTTCCCAGAACGTAAATGTTACCAATTAATCTTTTTGCCATTTATTCAGACACAACGTTCCTCCATTGTAGCCAGTTAAGTGAACACTGGTTCTTAAAAGAATTTATACTTTGGATTAATAATAGTTGCTAATTTCTCATAAAGTTTACACTAAATTGTTTAAATCCTTACATAAAGGTATACAATTGTATATCACATTTTATAGCTTATGTTTTGTGGTAAAATTATATAGGTTTTGGTTAATGCTCTAGAATCCTTGGATAATACCCCTTACGTCATTCAAAACAACAGTGTTACCTTTCAATAAAAAAAAAAATAATGAATAATTAACAAGTTCAGAGCCTCTAATTCATTTAAAATCTACTTGGAAATATTCTGTATAGAACCTAAGGCTTTTTTTACGATGGACAAATCCACAAGACGAGATATTTTGAAATAAATAACGGTTGAGGATCAGAAAGTTAGCGACAAATGGCAAGAATGTCACGACACAGGCTGCTTGGGTAGTTCATGACGTCAGCGACAACCAATCAGAAAACATGAAATTTCCCGCCTGAAAAGACGGACAAAGCGGAGTTCCTCAAGGTTTATGATTTGCTGTTTGATGTTCCTCCAAAAACGGTCGGATATTTCCGAGGCCCTCCTCGTTTTTTATTTAAATCAAAATACGAATTACCTCAAAAACCTTTTGTAAATAAATGGTAATTTTATCAATAAATATAAAAATAAACAAGTAAAAAATGCACCGAAGTTTCTTCGGCGCAATCGAGTTTTCTGTACATCGCATATACCACCGAAAAATAGATCTATCTTTCGGTGGCCTCGCTATAATGCTGTATGAGACGCGGCCCATGAAACTTTAACCACGGCCCGATGGTGTCCTGTCCTATATAGTTGCTAGTTGTACGATTATGGGTAACTTTAACCTTAAATATAATAAAAACTACTGAGACTAGAGGGCTGCAGTTTGGTATGTTTGATGACTGGAGGGTAGATGGTCAACATACCAATTTGCAGCCCTCTTAGCCTCAGTAGTTTTTAAGATCTGAGGGCGGAGAGAAAAAGTGCGGACAGAATTAAGTGCGGACGGACAGACAAAGCCAGCACAATAGTTTTCTTTTACAGAAAACTAAAATGAACAAATATTCTTGCATAGTTAAGTAAGTAATAAGAGGGATATTTTAATTTTTTCCTTTGCATGTACGTGTGGATTTTTTTTTGAGAGAGAGATTGAGAGAGAGAAAATTACATTTGAAATGGTAAAAGTACCAAACTGATAATGAGGCGCCCTAAAAATTTGTATTATTTACGTATATATTTATTGTATATCTGTATATAATGTATATACATATTGATGTATATAATTTCTTACCCCCACATTTTATAAGTAAAGTTACCAATCCTTTCTCTCCAAAAACCCCATTTTATTTTTCGTTACGTATTTTCAGACTTTCAATAAAATACTGATGATGATTAAGCATCGAGCGAGAGAGCCAAAACTGTGTTTAGCTTCAGTGCTGGATAGAGTTGAGAGATATCTAATTTTCTGCTAACACTTGGCTCTCTTATCTTTATATGTAAATTGGCGATAAATACTCAAATACTTAAGTAGATGGAATCACTGCATTTAGAGATTATTATTATTATTATTATTATTATTATTATTATTGGTAATTCTATATATTAGAATTAAATATTATTGGCTCAGACCCCTTGATATATTATAGAATAGTAAATCATATATATTTATATATATATATTTATATATATATATATATATATATATATATATATATATATATATAATATATATATATATATATATATATATATATATATATATATATATATATATATATATATATGCGTGTGTGTGTGTGTTGTGTGTGTGTGTTTATGTACAGAGAGAGAGAGAGAGAGAGAGAGAGAGAGGCAGAATGTAATGTAAGTATTTAAAAGCAAGTAAGAAGGAACTCTCGTTACTTTCATCCCTGAAGGAACGTCTTTTTTTACTATGATGACGTCATCTATCAAAGCTATGAATGGGGCCACAGATGCTCCTCCTTACTCGCTGTTTACGTGTTCGTATAGTTGCCAGGTCTCACTATATACAAGTAAGAGGTATAATTTTCGACAGACATCACTTCAGGGGTTTCTACCCTTGCAGTGTATTAACTGTAAAATATAATAATAATAAAATCATTGGGGATGTAATTAGACATGTAATCTATCTTCATACTTAGTATGCTCTGTATTTCTCGAATCTGAAGTGACTGACAAGTCTTTTTCATCATTTATTGAAACGCCACCTTCTTCCATTGTAGCCAATTGAGTGACAAGTGGTTCTTAAAAAAAAGGTTGGTTTTTCATCAATAATTGCTGTCACATTCTCATAATGGTTATTTTATAATTAGTATTTTGCTATATAAAGGCACAATAAAATGAAACTATATTTTATGGCTTATATGTCGTGAATTATTTAAGTAGCTTTTGACCACAACTCCATAATCCTTGGATAAAAAAAAATCCTGGTAACTCTCCTTGAAAGAAAAATTACGATTTTTTTCCATTTTAAAACCATTTCTCTATCTAAAGTCTATTTGAAGATATTTCAAGCACAATTTAAAAAACTTTGTGACGATGGATATATACACAACAACGAGATACCATTAGATAAAAGACAGTTTAGAGTTAAAATTATTGTGACTTTTGGCAACGTGTTGAGACGTAGCAGACGGCGCAGTTAGTGATGTCATCGGCAGCCAATCAGAGAACAGCAATTATACCGCTAAAAGATACCAGGAACTGAGTAGGGGCCCTTTGGTTTATGCGTTGCTGTATGCTAGTTTTCGAAAATGCCCAAAATTTTCGGGAAATTTATTTTTCATTATTTATCGTTGTGTATATATATATATATATATATATATATATATATATATATATATATATATATATAATATATATATATATATATATATATATATATATATATATATATATTATATTTTTCATCAGAAAATCTTTTTACTATTGATTTTAATTCCTAAATATAACAATAAAGATGGTCTATATTCCTGCATCATAATTAAGTACGTGTCTGTACGTATAATTATATTATTATTGTTATTATTTTCTGAAAGGGAGACAGAAATAACGACTCATATAACCCAAAATTGAATGCTGTAAAAGCATTTGATTATCTTTGCATTATATTCTTGTAAACAGATTTTTTTTCTGCCTACTAATTTTACCCCTTTTCATCAATCCACTTACTTTATTATTACATTTCTTTCAACGTCCTTCATTAAAAACTGATGAATTTATTCTTCATTATAATTTTCTATAAACGTGGGGCTATTCCTGTCCATTATGTAACTTGCATGTAACATTTTCATTGATGATCAAGTACAAGACTTGCATGCATTCACAGACCGATAACATTAGTATTTAGGTTGCTGATAATGCAGTCAGGTATGTTACTTAGCCTATGGTTATATATATATCTTCTTCGTTTTTAACATGCATTTTTTTCCCATTATTATATGGGGTAAGCACGATGCCTTCTTTTGAAGGACTTGGATTTGGCGGTGGGGTAGGCCATAGTCTCGATCGGCTGCCCTGCCTGACATCGCTTAGACCCTGGTAGCGAATGTGTACATGTTACCAAATCCCCAGCTCCCTTTCTCCCAGCAGCGAGGAGAACTGGGCGAGTAGGTTGACAGTTCGAGACGTGTGAGGTGTCTGTTAGGTTTTTAGAAGGAGTTGGAGTGGCTTTGTTTATGTGTGCATTAGTCTGTAACACCCATTTGCTTTCAGCAAACCTATCCGTTGATTACATACGTAATCCCGGGGTGTCTACATGGATAGCAAAGTGTCCGCCTCTCTGACCGGTCGGCTGCGGGGATTGAACCCTCGCCATAGACTTCTATGAAGTTTGAGGTTGCTGCTTCTACCAACCGAGCCATCGAGGCTAACAGAAGGATATATATAATTTAAATAAAAAGGAATGCATAAAAACCGATCGTGCTACAACCCAGCATGACGGGACTCTTGTTTGCTACATCTAATGACGTCACCTACTATAGTTATGAATGGGGCTGCAGATGCTCCGCCCCTCTTCATGTTTACGTGTTGGTAGAGTTTCCAGATGTCACTATGTACAAATAAGATATCTAACTTTCGTAAAATATCACTTTAAGGCTGTTTGCTCCTACACGGTTTTAGATATTATCCATACAATTACAGAATCACCGGAGGTGTAGTGAAATATGAATATTATCACCATATCCAATGTTTTTTGTATTTCTAAATTGTTAAGATATCCGGTTAGTCTTTTCCAACATTTATTCAGACGCTTTCTTCCTCCATTGTAGCCAGCTTAGTGAATACAACTTCTTCCAAGAATGGTTAATTTTCATTAAAAATTGTTGTCTCACTCTCATAATAATTATTTCAGAAGGTATTAATTCTGAAATAAAGGCAATAAAAATAAAATGATATTTTATAACTCAAATTTCGTGAAACATTTACGTAGTTTTTAGTTGATCTTTGGTCAGCCCTCCAGACTCCTTGGATAAGAAAACTCCCTTACAACCTTAAAAACAAAACTGGCTACTCTCCGATGAAGAAAAATAACGAATTATTCCATTTTAAGAGTATTTCCTTCTTCTAAATCTACTTGGAGACATTTAATATAGAACTTAAAACCACGTGACAATGGTTATATACAGAAAAACAAGCCATGTTTAGGTAAAAGATGGATTAGAGTTACAACTATTGTGACTTGTGGCAACAAGTTATGAGGTAAGAAGACGTAGCAGCTAATGATGTAACCGACAGCCAATCAGAGAACTGCAATTTTCCCGCCTAAACAGCAGGAACATATATAGGGTTTCTCTCGTTTATGCGTTGCTGTTTGCTGATATTCCAAAATGCCCAAAATTCTCGGGTATTGATTTTTAAATTTTTTGTTAATAAATAAATGCATGTTTCATTGGAATGATTTAATTGCTTATTAAAAAAATTAAAAAAGGAAAATATATTCTTGTATTACAAGTTAAGTGATAAGAGGGGACATGTAAATTTTTCACTCAGTGAATGAAAAATAATAACTTATTAAACTATCTTTAATGATTTCTCATTTGTCTTCTAATGATTTTTACATTAAATGGCCCCCTTTTAATGTGTACATCGTTTTTAACACAACATTCCTTCGCTATATACCTAAAGTTTCTCATCATTTCTCTCTTACGATCAACTTTATCTTTTTTGTTACTTTTTTCCCAGCCTGTTTCATTAAAAAAAAAGATGCTTTTTATTCTTCATAATAATTTTTTGTAGCCATGAACCTCCTCTTATCTGTATATGAAATTTGTGGGTATCTATGTTAATAGGTTTCATTTACTGAAATAATAATAATAATAATAATAATAATAATAATAATAATAATAATAATAATAATAATAATAATAATAATAATCATATGTTATAACACACTCAGGAATTGTCGCTCTGCCTTCGGTTATTATATTTATATATATATATATATATATATATATATATATATATATATATATATATATATATATATATATATATATATAAATATATATATAAAATATATATATATATATATATATATATATATATATATATATATATATATATATATATATATATATATATATATATATATATATATATATATATATATATATATATATATAATCTCACGATGTTTATCTGCATGAAAGTACATAGAATGTAGTCGCAGAGGAAGGAATTAACAGTAATTAAAATAAATGCATAAATGACGGTACCGTTTTTGTTTACTACATTTCATGACGTCATCTACCATAGTTATGAATGGGGCCACAGATGCTCCTCCCCTCTTGCTCTTTACGTGTTATTAGAGTTACCAGGAATCATTATACACAAATTAGGATTTAGATTTCGACAAATATCACTTTAGGGGCGCCTCCTCTTACACCGTTTTAGTTTCTAAATAAAATTACAGAATCACTAAAGGTGTAATGAATATGGCCTCATTTTTCTTGCTCAGTATTCTCTGTATTTCTCAATTATTAGTAACCAGTTAGCCTTTTTCATCATTTATTCAGATGCCACCTCCCTCCATCGTAGCCAACTGATTGAATCCTAGTTCTTGCAAAAATGTTGTTCGTATTCGATAACTATGTTAAATTGTCATAATGATTATTTGAAAAAGGATATATTCTTACGTAATGACATTAAAAAAAGGAAATGATAGTTTATAGCTTCTATATTGGGACATATTTAAGAAGTTTTTGGTCGGTTTTGGTGAGATCTTCAGACTCCTTGGATAAGGAAACACCCATTACACCAATAAAAATAAAAACTGGCTACTCTCCCATGAAGAGGAGTAACGAATGATTGTGATCACTTGGTTGCCAATAGGCTGCTTTTTTCTCAGTTTGAAGGAAAAGTCTATTTGACCCCAAAAACACCCTTAGGTGTTTTTGAGGACAAATAGACTTTCCCTTAAGACTGAGAGAAATGCAGCCTATTAGCAACCAATTGATCACTATGCATAGAAAATGGCCACATTTGGAAAATTGATTGCAATCTGGCCATGTTGCCGGGGAGCCCAAAAAAAGCACCTTGGGTGCTTTTTGGGGGTCAAACGGACTTTTCCTTCAAACTGAGAAAAAATGCGGCCTAATGGCAAGCAACTGATCACTATACATCTAAAATGGCCACATTTGCACAATTGATATCAATTCGGCCATATTGCATGGGCGAAAATGGACCGAATGGTCAGGCAAACAGAAAAATGCAGCCTAATGACAAGCAATTGATAACTATTCATGGAAAATGGCCACATTTGCACAAATGGTGCAATTCGGCCTTATTGCAGGGGTGCCCAAAACTAGCCCGAAAGGGAGGTCAAAGGTACTTTTCCTTTAAACTGTGAAAAATGCAGCCTAATGGCAAAATGTTAAAATACCTTTATTATCAATATCAAGCCTAAGGATTAACCATACATAAAAATGATGAAAAACATGTGAAATTTTAATGAACATTTTCAAAGTTTACGGAAGTTTGGTTTGTTTACAAAAAAAAAACATAACGAACTTTAACCAAAACAAACTTTACTTCAGATCATGTACCTGTTTATTAGCCAGATGAGAACGTCATTGAACAACCAGTAGATATAGATAGATGTTACTAAAATTTTATTTATCATCTTGTGTGTGTGTGCTTGCGTTTGTGTGTCTGTGCATGAGCAAAGCGTTTCTTATAATGTTGGTGATGATTTATTTTTTTTTTGACAAATTACATGTTACATGTTCTAGTAAGTTTTCATATCACAGAAGGTGAAAATGGCTTGAAGCATTGCTAGATATATGTAAAATATAAGAATATTGTGGTTCTAAGACTGAACAATATGATTTAAGTAACCTATAATGAGACGTGAATAAATATTTGTTCAACTGAAATTGCATAAGTTACATAGAAGAACTGGTGTAAGAAAAATCAACGATCTAAGCAAAATGTTTAAGAATGGGAAAAAAATCAGCTCTCACTATTCTGGCTTTTCAAGATTTGTAGTTTTTAATAATGCTTTCATTTTTGGTTAACATTCTTACTCATTTCTTTTAAAGGCCATTTGCACCATCTCTCTTTTCCTCTTTCCAGTTCTGTGTCGAAGCACAGACTTAACAAGTCTGTTTCACTCTGGCATTTCGTGGTCCTTGGATCTCGAAGGCAAACCAAAAACAATGGTTCATTTTAGTTTCGGCCATTTTGTGTAACTCGGACTGTTGTGGTGCATGTGGTTGCAGATGGTGTGAAATTTTAATTTTTATCATTCTTTGGAAACTTAAAGGAGGTTCATTTATACTGGTGAGTGATGGTTAGTTTTTGATGTGTGCAGTGTTAAAATTTTCTTGAATTGAGTACGGTCATGTTGCAGAATGTCCAGAAATGGCCCGAATGGTAAGGCTGTAGCCCCGGGTGTTTTTCGGAGTTGATCAGAATTTATCAGCTTTTGAAGTCAAAGGGAAATGTTCAGTATATCTTAAGCTACAGAACACTGTATTGTGTGGTTGTGGTCCATGTCACTGACGCAGTACTGACACGAAAGCAGATCATTAGTTGCTCGGTGTAAGTAGATTCGGAAATTAAGTATTGCAAATATCGGATATGGTAATCGCATGTACTATACTTTACCATCAGTTTTGCTTACGGGAGAGCTCAAGTTAACGAAGATAGGAATTTTCATCTTTTAAAGATTGGAACTTGAATCGATATAGGAATGGTAAGATTACCCGTGATCACAAGAGTGGAACGTCAGGTGAGAGGAAGCCCCCCTTAGGGAGGCAGACTTTTACAACCTAGTATTTGTTGGGATTCTTAGCTTAGGTAACGTTTGCGGTCTTAGATTGAGATGTCTTGTGACTGTGTAGGGATAATTGCATACTAAACTGTATAGTGTTAATTACTAACTGGATACTGTTCAGGGATAATTGCATACTATATTGTAGAGAGTTAATTACATACTGCTTGGATACTGTCTAGGGTAATTACATACTACCTGGATACTGTTTAGGGATAATTGTGTACTATACTGTATAGTGTTCATTACATAATAACTGGATACTGTTTAGGGACAATTACATACTACCTGGATACTGTTAATTACATACTACCTGGGTACTGTTTAGGAATAATTGAATACTAGACTGGTGTTGACTAGTTTAATTATGAACTACAGTATATTGTTTTGGGTTAACCGCAAACCATAATCTTCTTATTTTGATTTAATAGATAATTGCAGCTTTTTGGGAACTAATAACAAAAAATTCTGAAGTTGCTCTGGAACTCGGGAGTCCAAAGTCATGTTATTCCTCAGACATTGAGATGCCAGAGATTTGTGTTAGTAGGAATCTGGCTGTCGAGTATATGAATGTGGACGAAGTCTACCGTACACATGCCTGCTCCGTTGATTTACTTATGGCATGACCCGCTTTATGGTTTTTATGGCAGCTTAGCGTTTTGTTGTGTGCTTTATCTTAGGAAATTACGGGTTTGTACACAGTATATTTAACGCGTCTTCATAGGTGCCTTAACTTTTCAAATAGTGATGTACTTGTAGAGAACACTAGCAACATCATGACTGATTGCAGAAGCAGTATTTTTAGGGCTCTTAATTGTCTTCTATACTGTTTAGGAACAACTGCAAACTATACTATTTAATGAATGTCAGAGGTGGTTGTAAAATTCTGGATTCTAAAAAGCTGCTGTGATCTTGCACTTCATCCCTGGACTTAAAGCCATAACATTCATTTAAGGTCATGAGGTTTCAAGTGAGCGTTTTATTAGGACTCTTGGTGCCTGGTATGTGCTTTGTGTGGATGTAGTATACTTTATACGCATGTTAGTCCAGTTGATTTGCTCTTATATTCATTACATGACATTTTATATCTTATGGGTCGTATGCCATTTTAGCTGGTTTTGTGTATTTGACCTTGAACATTTACGGACCTGTTCATGGCATATTTAACCTTATGGTATTGTTCAGCAGTTTTTATTGGATACCGTAATTTTGTAACGTCTACATGCTTTTGTAGAGTACAAAACAGTGGCTGATGAAGCAACAGTAGTGCAATAAATGAATATTGGATGCTCTCTCACTCGGGTACTTTCATGCTAGGTGGCGTTGGTAGCATCAGTGGGCCCCACTTTCAATATTTTGTAAGAATTCTGTTTTGGGATGCTTGGTGTAATTTCATGGACCCAGCAGTCTGTTATGGTAGGTGTATGCATTTGAAAATGCCCTTTTTTTTTCTCTTTTGGAGCAAGTAGCATTAGTGAAGTCTTGATATTAAGAATCATGAGACTTAAGAGCAGCAAGTGAATGTGTTGTTTCCCATCAAGATGTGACCTCGTAAGTCGGCTTCAATTGCCCTCCATGTATTATCAGTAACTGTTAGGCATTTTCATGTATACTTCAGTTGATTGTTAGCCCTGCATCCCGGAGCCCCAGGTTATCGAAGATAGGAAAATTTTTAATCTTTAACTGGATATTTTTTGGGGGGGAATTAATATGTTGAGAGGAGTAAGAATAACAGTAATATGGAATTTTGGGGTTTTATGGTAACATGGGTTGAATTTAAGGCAAAATGAAGCACCTGAGAGGGGCCAATGAACTTTTATATGTTGGGATTCTTATACTCTTAGTGCTCTTATACTTAAATCATAGGACAGTTTAGGAATAATTGCATAGTAAACTTCTTAGTGTTGTGTACTATACTGTTTAGGATAACTGTCTACTCCACGTACACTATACTGTTTAGGATAACTGTCTACTCCACTTACACTATACTGTTTAGGATAACTGTCTACTCCACGGTTAAGGGACTGTTTAAAGAAAGGTGTAGCATTTAGGGAACTAAAAAATTACAAGTTTGTGAATTGTTTCAAGAACTCTGGACTCCAAAGGAATTGAGATGTAAAGCTGAGTTTGTTTTACTAGGATTCTGGCTCTGGTATGTGCCTGATGTGGATGTAGTATATCTTACACGTATCTTTTCTGTTGCTTTACATCTAGATTCATGGTATGACGCTCTATAATTCATGGCCCCCGTGCCAGACTAAAAGCTTGTGCATGTACTTGATGTGAGACCATTATTGCCAAGTTCAAGGAAGTTATTCTTAAAAGCCATAGTGCCGTAGATAGGCGTCAGCGTTAGTGGACCCTACTTTTCAATAATTTGTAAGAATAATTCCATATTTTGTGCACCAATCACGTGGACTAGTCTGTAATATTTTAGATGATTGCTCTAATTTCATGGACCCAGCAATCTGGAGGCTGGGTGCTAAGTAATATTTAAAATGATTGCTCTAATTTCATGGACCCAGCAATCTGGAGGTTGGATGCTAAGTAATATTTAAAATGATTGCTCTAATTTCATGGACCCAGCAATCTGGAGGTTGGATGCTAAGTAATATTTCAGATGATTGCTCTAATTTCATGGACCCAGCAATCTGGAGGTTGGATGCTAAGTAATATTTCAGATGATTGCTCTAATTTCATGGACCCAGCAATCTGGAGGTTGGATGCTAAGTAATATTTCAGATGATTGCTCTAATTTCATGGACCCAGCAATCTGGAGGCTGGGTGTTAAGTAATATTTAAAATGATTGCTCTAATTTCATGGACCCAGCAATCTGGAGGTTGGATGCTAAGTAATATTTAAAATAGTTGCTCTAATTTCATGGACCCAGCAATCTGGAGGTTGGATGCTAAGTAATATTTCAGATGATTGCTCTAATTTCATGGACCCAGCAATCTGGAGGTTGGATGCTAAATATTTCAGATGATTGCTCTAATTTCATGGACCCAGCAATCTGGAGGTTGGATGCTAAGTAATATTTCAGATGATTGCTCTAATTTCATGGACCCAGCAATCTGGAGGTTGGATGCTAAATGTCTTCAGATGATTGCTCTAATTTCATGGACCCAGCAATCTGGAGGTTGGATGCTAGTAATATTTCAGATGATTGCTCTAATTTCATGGACCCAGCAATCTGGAGGTTGGATGCTAAAGCTTTCAGATGATTGCTCTAATTTCATGGACCCAGCAATCTGGAGGTTGGATGCTAAGTAATATTTCAGATGATTGCTCTAATTTCATGGACCCAGCAATCTGGAGGTTGGATGCTAAGTAATATTTCAGATGATTGCTCTAATTTCATGGACCCAGCAATCTGGAGGTTGGATGCTAAGTAATATTTCAGATGATTGCTCTAATTTCATGGACCCAGCAATCTGGAGGTTGGATGCTAAGTAATATTTCAGATGATTGCTCTAATTTCATGGACCCAGCAATCTGGAGGTTGGATGCTACGGTAGCTGTAAACATTTGACCCTTTAGAAGCAAGTAAGAGTATCGGCGAGGTCTTGATATTACAAATCATATGGCTCCAATTAGTGTAGTATGTGAACCAGCCTCCTGTCCCTGCGAGTTATCTCTGAAGTCTTAATTGCCCTAGTTGCATACTCATCAGTAACTTGTCAGCCTTTTAAAGCATCATAGCAGTACCCTTTATTTAAATAAAATCTTAGATTTCAGATCATCATAGTCAGATGAGAATCAAAACTGGAAGGTCAGAATTTGACAGTAACTACCTCACCTAGGGAACATTAGTTACGTCTCAGTAGCAACTTTTTTTCTTTTCTCAATTTCCACCTTTCAGTCGCATAACTAATAGGCTTTAGTGCATGTAAGGGTTGTATACGCGTAAAGTATTTGTAAAATTTTATGCTGCGTTGTTTTTTAGGACTTACTGATAGTTTAAGGATAACTGGCTATTGGGATAAAAGTACTCCTG
Source organism: Macrobrachium rosenbergii (assembly GCF_040412425.1). Taxonomy (NCBI): domain Eukaryota; kingdom Metazoa; phylum Arthropoda; class Malacostraca; order Decapoda; family Palaemonidae; genus Macrobrachium; species Macrobrachium rosenbergii. Next base: position 34,314,545 of record NC_089742.1, on the reverse strand, counting down.
ACGCATGTATTTGTCTTGGTATATCAGTAAAATTAAGATAATTTCGTAGGGAACTTTTTAACTTGGCTTTCATATCATTCGTCTTAAGCTTCCTAGAAAGTATTAGCCTGTCTTTAGTGAACAAATCTGATTGTACAAATTTTTTCTTAACAGGATATTTTTCTCAACAGGATATTTTTCTCAACAGGATATTTTTCGCAACAGGATATTTTTCTCAACAGGATATTTTTCTCAACAGGATATTTTTCTCAACAGGATATTTTTCTCAACAGGATATTTTTCTCAACAGGATATTTTTCTCAACAGGATATTTTTCTCAACACGATATTTTTCTCAACACGATATTTTTCTTAACAGGATAATCAAGAGTTTTAGAAACGAAACTTCAAGATGATTATCATGGAAGAGTTTTTGAATCTACAGAATCCATGAATGGGAGATTTCGCCTTTCATACAGTTTGGATCTAAGCAATCAAAGAATGGACGTCTTGTAACTGCCACATGGTAAGACGTCTCTTAAACGTTTGTATTATACACTGGTAATTTTTCTGCAGGCTTTGTTGAGCGCGTGAAAAATACTAGTACATTTTACTTTTCACATTCCGATATTTTAAGGATAAGGTTGTCAGAACCAGCCCTAATATTGAGATAAATTTTGAAGCATAACTAGGGTTGTAGTAATTTTTCTGCAGGCTTTGTTAAACATATGAAAAACTGCTTGTACATTTTGCTTTTCATATACTAGTTTTTAGAGGATAACAATGTTGTCAGCCCTAACATTGTTTATTTTGAAGCATAACTTTCGTAGTCTTTAATATGAAGTACAAGCTATTGCTTGATTAGTAACTGAATCCTATTTTTCGGGGTGCTTGATAATTCAAGTTAGTCACATTCTAGTGCAAATACCCAACAAAATCTGTCATCTACTTGGTTTTGAGAGAGTTGGGATATTTGGTGACTTGTATTTCGTGTAAATCCAGGTATGGTCTATATCTGAAACGCCTAAAGTTTTTAATCTTGTCTTTTGGGAAATCTTGCTGACACCTTAAGGTTAACTTGCTATTAGGGATTACTCCTCATGGTTATAATTGATATATACCAGTGAAACTGAGTATTTGAAATTTTTAAATATACCTATGTATACCTTTGTTTTATGAACTGTATACCTATGTATAACTTAAATATTTTATGAACTGTAGGGATGTCTGTTCTTGATCTGATATATTTTCTCCATAATAGGCTAATCAAGATTCTCAGGGCAAATTCGGCCATGGGAAAGTTTTTAAATCTCAAGATTAAAGAATGAAAGACAATGGCGCCAAGAATTTTGGACCTATGCTATGAAAGAATGGACTTTAGATAACTATCTTGGTAAGATATCCCTGAATCTTTTGTAGTAAGCACTAGATATTTTATTGCTTTATTGAATACTGGATAAGTTTTTCGTAAAAATAAAGGATAACATGATCCGAAGCAGTGCTAATTGTCTCGATTTTCATAATGTAGAAGCACAACTTGTGTAGGTCTTTTTGTCTGATGTACAAACTATTGCTTAACTAGGACTTGAGCCCCATATTAGGGGATAAATGATAATCTATCTAGTTGGTTCTTACTGATCCTGAAATGTGGATGCCTCGGGCGTAAGTAGTAGTACGCAGTGCACTCTCCTTGTTATCTGGTTAAAACTTGTCATTGTTTGGCCGCCTTTCCAATTTTTCCCTTTTATTTTTAAAGAGAATCTTGTTTTCTAACTGGATATTTTTAGCTCTTATCTGGTGTGTGCCTTCATCACCTAGAACTTGATTGCAGAAGATATGTGCAGATAGTAAGTCTCGTGCAAGTGTGTTTCCTGTAGTGGCCTCAAAGCTAATTAAATAATTTTGTCCATCGAATGGAAAAGTTATTCGTGGCCACTAACATACTAAAGCCTTTGCTGAGAGTCTTATCATTGGCATAATCTTCAGTTCTGAAAGGAATTGGACGAAGGCTCTTGAGAAAGTTTTGTTCTTTCTCTTTCACTTATCAGCTTAATTGTTTTGAATATTTTGCTACTGTTGTTTAACTATCGTGGTCGTAGTCTGCTCCCCTTGCTTCTGTTCAAAGCTGTTCTTAAAGTTTAATAACAAAGTTCTCCTTAAGCGTCTTGCGGCATGTATTGACTACACACAAATGAACAATGACTGGAATGTGGCCATTTTAGTATTTTAAGTTTGTGATCCTATCCACCATCGGAATGTTGACAGTTCAGTTGTGCAATCAAAGAATGGGCTCTTTATAACTGCTGTCTTGGTAAGAGATCCCTCAAAATTTTGTAAAATAAAATAGTAATTTTACTGCTTTTTGTCATTAAATACTGTATGAACTTGTCATAAAATTAAACGATAATATGATCCGAAGCATTGTTGTGTTTAATTTATAATCTAGAAGCATAACTTTGACAGGTCTTTGATGTGCAAGCTATTGCTTCACTTGTACTTGAACTCCTTGTTAGGGGCTGAATGATGCTTAAGTAGGTCTTGCCATTCCTGGGAAGTGGATGCCTCTGGCGTTAGTGTACCCAGTGCTTTGCCCTTGTTTATCTGGTTAAAACTTATTTTTTGGTCTTTCCACCTTTACCATTTGTTTGCGAAGATAACCTTACGTTTTATTCCGTGATGGAGATTGGAGTTTTGGGTTCTTGTATTCTGGTGTCTGCCTTCATCACCTAGAACTTGATTGGTTTAGGTATGTGCAGATAGTCAGTCTCGTGCAAGTGTGTTCCCGTAGTGGTCTCAAAGTTGATGAAACAATTTTGTCTATCAAATGGAAAACAGTCCTTCGTGTCCACTAAGATACTAAAGCACTGGTTCTTAACCTTTTTGTTGCCACGCCCCCTCTGAGAGTTGGTCCTTCCTTCCACGGCCCCTTTGCATTTAAAGGATTTAAAGGAAAATGAAAAACAAAGAGAAAGAGAGGGTGTGTGTTTATTCTCAAGCCCAACGAGTTTAACTAGAGCAGTAGACTGTTGGAAACTGTCGTTATAACGCGATACTTTCGCACTTTTTCGTAAACTTTTGAATATTAGTTCTTGTTAAGAGAATAATGAATATAATTAGATATATTCTTTTTCCTAGGGCTTGCTGACGTCCCCTAGGGGTGCGCGCGCCCCCCAGGTTAAGAACCACTGTACTAAAGCCTTTCTTTGCTAGCAGTCTCTTAACACTGGCATAATCTTTAATTCTGCAAGGAATTGGGTGGAGGCTCTCAAGAAAGTTATCTTTTAATCTTAAACCTTCACTCATGAGCTTGTTTTGAAAATTTTGCTACTGCCAGATAACATCGTGGTTATAGGCTGTCCTCCAAACTCTGCTTGTGTTCAAAGCTGTTCGTAATGTTTAGTAGCTTAAGTTTTTCCTCTAGTGTCTTGCGGTATGTATTGACTACACACAAGTGAACAGTGATTGGAATGAGGCCATTTTAGCATTTTTAATGTTTGTGAACCTATCCGCCATCGGAATGTTGACAGACCAGTTGTGGAAGTTCTAAAGCTCGCTAAAGCAAGTATAAGGATATCCCCTTGTTCTTTGAGCTGAGTGGGGTGGTCTGTGACTCTTGGTAAATATAACTTTTAACTCAACATGCCGTTTCCTTTGGGAATTTCTGTTATCTACTTTCAAGGAAGCTGCTGTTCTATTTTGTTCGGGGGTAAGACAGTAGTATCTATTATCTCATTCAGTGAGAGATACGGGTTGGATTGGCTGTAGGGTGGATTGGCAAGTAATTTTCTTGTTCTTTACGTCCGTGCAAGCGACCCAACTTCATGCAGAGCAGCTATGGAAGTAATTTCTATACTGAAGTTTTGCTGTGCTCTTCATTTTCTGTGACAACTGACGATGAGCAACAAAGACTGTCATTGTGCAGTCTGGCAAGTTCATATACTATATGGTAAATCTGATATTTTTAAGTTATCGCTTTTACCCTTGATAAAGTGTAAGTGTAAACTAGTTTTTAGCAGTAGATTGTTCGATGATTGTAGCTTTTTTAACAAATGGCTGAAGGCAGTGCATTATATTTACTCCAGAGGTATATAAGTTAAGAACAATATTCAAAAGTAATTAAGAATAATAATCAGCGTTTTCAATATTTCATTAAAATTAAATAAGCTAATTATTAATAAATTGAGGTTCTCACGTTAGGGGAAGTTTGGAAACCAAAAAGTGAATGGAGAAAATTTAAATTTATCGATTCATAGTTTAATATCTATTTACTGCCTGATTTATATATTTCCAGGTCATGGAAAATCAGGGAACGGTCTACACACACAACCGGTTTTTTTCTAAAGATTTAAAAAAGACGTAGTAGCATCACGGTGGCCATCAGCTGCTTTCAACCCCATGAAATGCGGAAGGGTATCATCATCTTGGCCAGCGGAAGGGTATCATCATCTTGGCCATCAGTTGATAAACCCAGCAACACCATAAACTGCACGAGAACAACGTGTTGACCACCCTCCTTCACCAGAACAATTTACTGATAGTTAACAGCTGCCAGCAAGACTACAGCCGCAGCAGCAACGTTTTGACGACGACCACTTTCTAAAGCGCGGTTTACAGAAAGACATTTCAGGAGCAACACGTGTTTGACCTCCATCCTTAACAGAAGCAGGGATATTTGTTAGTCGGAGAGACACTTTGTTTTTACGAAACTAATAGTTGAATAAAAGCGTTAAGATTTACATGCTACGTTTTATTTGTATTCGTAAAAACAGTTGAATAAAAGAGTATCCTAAAAACAAACAACGCTGGTGAATAAAAGCGTTAAGATTTACATGCTACGTTTTATTTGGATATCTATTTTTAACTGCATTTCTTTAGTTTTAGTTTCTCCAAAAATTGCGATGGACTTGATTACTGTGGATTTCTGGACATTCATTACTCCTCCACCTGTGGATCTCTTGACATCATTACTTCTTTCCACCTGTGGATCTCTTGACTCTTGACATCACTTCTTTCCACCTGTGGATCTCTTGACTCTTGACATCACTTCTTTCCTCCTGTGGATCTCTTGACATTACTTCTTTCCACCTGTGGATCTCTTGACTCTTGACATCACTTCTTTCCACAGGATCTCCATTATCTCATGACATTCCTCCCCTGTGGATCTCTTGACTCTTGACATCACTTCTTTCCACCTGTGGATCTCTTGACATCACTTTTCTTTCCACCTGTGGATCTCTTGACATCATTACTTCTTTCCACCTGTGGATCTCTAGACATCATTACTTTCCACCTGTGGATCTCTTGACTCTTGACATCACTCCTCCTGCACCTACGGAGTAAAAACTAGTCAATTACGAGACAAGTAAAAATTTTCCATTTAACTAACGTTACAACGTGTTATTTGAAAAACTAGCCAAAGAACATACAGCATTTATGTATTAGCATGCTACTATATCTGTTGGATTGTACATTTACAGGTTCGAAATTGTCTGCACCAGGAATTAAGTTTTTCAAATGGCTCTTTTATACTCACAACAAGTCTTTGCTATAGGATAAGAGCAATTTAAATTTGTAGTCAATAATTGCTTATTTAGCACCAGTTATGCGATGTGATAGTTTTTCTAATATATATAAACTTCTTTCTCACCAGTATGCGATGTGATATTGTTTCAGGGAAAAGCTGAATTTATCAAACTTCTTTCTATCACAACATACACTACTTAGGACACCAGAAATTTTATTTATAAATTCAAACAAAACTCCTATCATCAAGATGTCGTGACTTATAAGAATCACTCCAGACTTCTCAAATTTGTAATGTACAGTGCAACAAACATGCTAACAAGTAAAACACAAAGGACAAAAAATATCTTTAAAACCAGTTTTCCGAGTAGCTTCACAATTTCCAGTAACTATATAATAAAAGTAATCCAAGAACTCAGCAGCATCAAAGTTCATATACAAAAGATATGATTACAGTTCAAGTAAGAGTACTGTTCTGCCACCTATATACTTAGAAACACTTTTGACACTAAACTGCAAAAGAAAAAAAAGATTCAATATTTTAACTAGTTAATAATTTACAAAAGAAAAAAAAATCTGCCAACTAAACTTGGAAAACACAATGTCAACTAAGCTGCAATGTCTTAATTTAAACTGCGGTTACCAACTAAACTGCAATATTCCACAAGAAATAAATTCCAATACCAACTAAACTGCTAAATGTTCAACTAAACTGCAATACCAACTAAACTGCAAATATGACTAAAGTCAATATTTTACTACAAGTGGAATAAGAGAAATTCCAACTCCTCTGCAAATTTGGCTCTTATGCTTCGGAATTTTTTCTGCCATTTATCTCGTATTGATTAACACTCTGTCAGTATAATCAAGCTTTTTGTCGGTTTAAAAATATTCAATTGTAACAACGACATTCATCAGACTAGTATTCTGTCAATCAAAGTCCTTCAATGCTCGTTGTCACGTGCCTTTTATCAATGTCTTTAAAAAAGCCTTTTATCGTTGTTATTGATCACTCAATCGTATCTGGAAAAGATAAAAGTTACCATAAGCCATAACTGGGTTTCATAAATACAAAAACTACTAAATATTTGCATGATAGCATTTTGTTCTTATATTTAAAAAAAAATCTGACAAGCTCAAGTAATGAATGTAACAGAACTCATGCTGTGCTGGGAATATTCGTTACTTCAAACGTGTTCTAAAACTTCAGAATTTTGCAGTGAAAACTCTGACTGAAAAAGAACTACATTGAAAAGTAAATAAAAAAAAAAACATTAAAGCAATTCAGTGATTGGGTACTCTACTGAAAAGGGCTTCACATTAAAAAAGGCAATTTAATTAGGAAATGTACATCAAGGCTGAGTTCTTTTGGAAGCCCATTTCTTGCAAATGTCTTGATTAAAATCCTGACAAGCTATTTCAACTACAGCCCAGGAAAAACTGTTTCACTACGACCGGGTTCTACAATGACGTTTGGCATAATTTGGTTTCATAAGTGAAAACATGATTGTATCCTGTTCCCTTCCCAAGCCAAGATTAGGCAAAAAGTGACTCGGGCTAAAGTGATTTTCATATATTACTTTGTCTAGTGTTTTTGAAGTTGGTGTTTTGCAACATTACCCATTGATGATCACAGCATTGCCCTTTGCTAGCTAAGGAAAAACTGCAGTAAACAGTATATTCATCGTATAAGTGGAAAACAGTGATTTGGAGGTGCAAGCGATGGTTGGTGTGGATCTCGATACACGAAACTCTTCATAAAGGAACGATTTGCACTTTGGAATTCTGATACCTTCGGAAAGATCATCACCAGTTTGGTGTATTTTACACGTGACACGGACATTATGGATGGTGGCTAGGCAACCCACGAGCCTTCATTCTTGATTAACTGTAAAAAAATGTTTTCTAAAATTAGACGTGCATCATATTAGGAATTAAGACAGAGGCAAGAATAAACTATTAACTTTAAACATAAGCTCAAAATTTTAAAGCTCGAAAAGTTATAAAATCAGGAAACTTTACTATAAAGAAGTTTCAGGGTAAAAATTGCTAATCCTGAAAATTGCAAAAGTTTTTAACATTTTGTATTTAGACATCTGAAGTGCCAAGAACTTATGGAAACTTTAGCAAAACATAAAACAATTAACGTTAAGACATGCCTGGAGAACCAACAAATTTTAACCCAGCACATCTTTAACAGACAATCAGGTAAAGAAGTCACCATATGAAACTGAACTTCGTCATCAGCAGTATCAATAAAAAATTAGGTCTACTGGACCGAAATTTAAGTTTGACAATTTCTAATTATCGTTTAAGCTTTTACGTTAGAGCTCCGGAGATATCGGTTATTCAAAAAGTTTTGCTTAAGTAACTGACAATGACAGACAAGTGAGTTTATCATCAATGTATGCACTAGAAATAAAATTTGACTTAGAATTTACAGAGATACTTTGCCATAATCACCATTTATTGTAAAACATGTTTTCGTTCATTTTTCTATGAAGTACCATATGGGTTTTAAAGTAGCTTACACGAGGCCCAGTTTCGTAAAAACTTTTTCAATTCTTGAGTTTCATAAACTCACTTATAAAAAACAAACCTAGTAAGAAGTTTCGTGCGTTGACAAACGTCTCGTTATGAATGAAAGTGTTGCCAATAAATTGTTATAACTGAGCCAACTACCTGGTTTAAAGAAAAATTGTTATTCATTTAAAAAGATATCAAAACATTTGGCAATCGCTTTTCAGCACAAACCATGTTATTTCATAAAAACAAAGACGTGGTATAATTTTTGGCCGCCCCTGCTTTAACCAAACCTCAGTTTCGCTGATCATATATCATTGGGCATTTAAATGCCCAGATCTAAATAAAAAATCGGAGGTCACCTCAATTTGGTATGCCAGATGACTGGACAGTATGGATAGCCCATTAGTTGGTAGCCAATAATTTAGGATCTGAGAACGGACGACAACATCGGACTCCAGGTCAAAAAAACAGTTTGAAGTGCGGAGAAAAAAATGCTTCGTTTCAGAAAAAAATGGGCCTGAGAAAAAATAGTGGAGAAAAAGCTCCCTGCGGAGAAAATAAATTGCGGTAGTTTATTTGACAAAAAAAGTGGGACAAAAAAAAAAAAAAAAAAAAAAAAGTGAGGACGGACAGACCTATATAGTAGCTACAGAAGTCTAAGCTTTACTGCCCTACTAGCAACAGTTCACAATTTTTGGTTGCTAATTATGAATTTACCTTTAATTTTTGGCGCTCGAAGTGTAATTAACAACATAATTAAGGCAAATCTAAGCAAAGTCCATCAGATGAAGGGTTTCCATAAGATCATATACCCTCACAAGATTCACAGGCACGGTACGTCTGTTTCCGAACGGTTCATATCCCGTCCACTAAAAAAAAAACGATAACCTGTTAACATACAAATCCAGTTTTACAAGACTCCAAGAAACCCCAGGCCAGTACTAAACACGGCGAAGGGACATTCCATTTGGCCAATGACAACAAACAGATGCACCGCCAGTTGTACGACAACAAACAGATGCACCGCCAGTATCAGAACCCCTAAAGTGTGGAAAAACCAGTTGAAAAGGTAAAATCAGGCGCGGAGCTAATATATAGAATTGCAAAAATACAGTCACGTAAACCAACCAAATAACTGCTAAAATGGAATATGGACAATAATCAAATGGCTCGAGAAGCTATTCCTGCCGAACCACCCACACAAATTTTAAGTGTATTAATGTATTTAACACACTATGGTATTAATATAAGAACCATTTCCAGAAACCACAGCAAAAAAAAAAAAAAAATCAGTAAGAACAAAAAAAAAATTAGAACAATTAAAATCTACTCAACGCTGTATCTTTAAAAAAGTTCAGTAAATAACTAATCTCAGAAAGCCGTAAACAAAGAGTTAAGTCTTTGAACAATATAAAAGGTTTGAAAGGATAAATATAATCTGGCACCTAGCGATCTTAGAAAATGTCTTTTCATATTTTGAAAGGCAATTTTAAGCCCCCGTATTTTCTGGAAGCTAGTTTGCTAAGACAAAGAAGTCTCTAATGGACTCTAACATCCCTATAGGAAGCCAGTGAAGTTCAATACTCATCATTCTGTTGATTAAAAGGCTTGTTTGTGCCCAAGTAATAAAAAAAAACTGCCATTTAAAGATTTTATCTGGCTTCACATAACGTACAAACCTGCGTTTGCCATATAAAGCAAGAGACTATGGCAAATTTTGGCCGCCGCTGCCAAGCCTGTTTTGACAAGTGGTCAGCGTGGGGTTACAAATGTCAGTCATGTAACAATAGTCACCTCAACACCAGTGTCACTGGTTATGGATAGCCCTTGGAATACAAAAGAGAATATAATCATCGTCCTTTTAAGGTCGTAAACGTTCAAAATGGGTGAGATGGATTTGAACCACAGTAAGTCGTTCAAAATAATATTGGGTACTATGTAATGTAAAGAGGAGAAGCGGTTAGCTCGTCAGTAAGAAGAGAGGACGACCAATTACTTCATGCCAGTGATGGAGCAAAACCGAACAGCTTGGGGCAGTAGAGCAGAGGGTGCGGATGCAAATGGATGGATGGGGTGCGGAGGACAGAGAGGGACTGGGGAGGAAGATGCAAGTAGTAGAGAGAGATGGGAAAAAGTTGTTTCTGCGGCATTAATCGTGTATTTAGTAAACTTTTAAGTAAAAATGCTTCTACAATTAATTAATCGATTTTTTTATCTAAACCATCAGTTATTAACCTAAAGGACAGAAAAATACAGTCATTTTAATAAAAAGCTTCGTTAAACTGGATGCACCCAAGACTGCCCGATTACCCACCAAAGATAAGCGTATTAAACAAACACATTTATGGTACTTATTTACCAAAAATCAGCAAAAAGCGAAAATTCATGCATTAAAATTGACCCACCTGTTTCTTTCAGAATCGCATCCGAAAGCCATACCAATAATCTCTTTGAAGGGTAAGATTTGAAGTCAATAGATCTGGCAACGCCGTATTCTTTTCCTGGAACTAGTCAACTTTCCCGGGTATAAACAGTTTCAGAAACTAATTTGCCTTGCCCAAACAGATTTTAGGCAGATGGAATCAAAACCTGGCAGAACGCCACGATCAACACTCGCAGTTCAGTTTCGTTAAAAAAAAAAAAAAAAAAGTCAATGCAAAATTTCCATTTTGCTTCCCGGATTACGTAACACTCCCGTTTGTATTGATCGCTAGTGTTTCTGGATAAGTTACTGCCATTACAGACAAAGCCAAACAATACAGTAATATCAAAGTTGTGGGTCTCAAATGATCACGATCACTAGAGATAGTTCAAAAAAATTCCCTAAAAGGTCCGTTTATGATGATTCAACACATGCAGAGTGGTTAACACAAATGAGAACGCCTCTGACGATCCTTAAAACAGAGCAAAAACCAACCCAACACCTAACCTCCTTAACGATGTTTATTCGTTTTTATGATTTACAAACGTTGCGCTATACACAGCCAGATTTTAAGATTTACAATTACACTATCGATGTTCTGTATAGCAACAATTAATACGCACACGTAGAGATTTAATTCAGTTTTACCGTCACACATTTTGAACGTACACCATGGTAATCAACAACCGTAAAGTCCATCTTTCAGAATCCTAGCTTTTTAGGAAATCGGATAATGTTCGTTTCGGTACACGGACATCAAGGCCTGTTGGTAGAAACAAAATTTTTTTATATCCTTGGAAGCCTCTTCATAAAAACCTGGCCAAACAAATAAATATTCTTTCCAAGAACTTCCTTTAACTAGAAAATATTTATACTGCATGATAAAAACTAATGTTGAACCTTAAAAATGGTAAATGATTGAAGATTTTCAATTGAGTTCACCTAATTTTACACAAGTTGCAGTTTCAGAATGACTTGATCTCCAGTAGGGGCTATCTGCAAAATAAAACATGGCAGGGAATTTCCCTCAGTTTTGTATTTTGCAGATCCTGAGTCCCAAGGGATAATACTTTAAACCACGCCTCAAAAGGATCCATAGCACGGTAAATGAACCACTGTTTAGTACTCCAACCGTCATGTGGAATTGCGTCTCTCTTCCGGACTCAATAAACAGTTTCAGTTTTACCTTAACCTCTGAAGGCACCATCGTTCTAACAGAACCGACAATTGCAGGATACTTACGTTTTGGCGGCCAAAAGCTCTTGAAATTTAGGAAACGTCTATAATCGCTCTGTTGCCTTATCCCCACTTGGTTTAGGGGTGCATGTCTGATTTCTTTGTACAAAATGTTTAGCCTTCCTAGCAGTCTCACCTTTGACCTCGTCAAAAAGGCAAATCTATTAAAACTACGCCACTCTTTAAAGATTTTTCACAAAAAATACAAGCTTCCTTTCAACGTAAAGCTTTTCAGATTTTCACCTTAATTCAGATCACTAACTTGGCTAAAAAAAAGGAAGGGGCAACAGCCCACCTGGCACAAATTCGCCCTAACTCGAAGTCTTGAATCTGAGCTAGGATATTTCAATGAACTTTCATGCCTATCAAGTCAGGTTATTATAAAGGAAGTACAGAGAGCCGGCTAAGATAAATTTAGGGTTCACTTGGTTTAAATTATCATTTCTATAAAGCTAAAACTTATTTATCTGATTACTTAAGGTTGCACATTTTAAAAAAAAAGGCAGGTACTTACCTGGTACCTTGAGGAAACTCTTGCTTTAAACCACGAAATAAAAAAAAAAAAAAAAAAAATGGGAAAGGACGAACACCTTATTCACTACCTCTCTCGAAAACTAAATAAGAAGAGTTAGACAAAGGAAGTCCTACACACGACAAAGAATTGTCCTCAGCCAATCAGAAGCCTCCACAACGACAAACGTCACAAACGACGAAAAGAGCTTTGTATCAGATTCTCCCATTGGTCAGATTTCGTAAAACCCCTTCCATTTGGCTAAGAAGCTAACGCGTTTTCTGTCGAAAGTTTTCTATGGAAAGTTTCCAATAGAAAGTTTTTATCAGAGACACAAATTGATAAATAGGTAAATAATATAACTGATCTTATAACTGATAAATATATCAGTTATAAGATCTATAAAAATTAGAGAAAAGACCCGTAGGAAATGAATTTTGTCCTTCACATCATCGGTCATTATTCAGACTCTGCACATGAAAAAACTTTGTCAAGGTAATTTCACAAACAGCACTAAAAAAAAAAGTAAAAAAAATTAAATTCAGCCACCTGAGACGTAAAGGGAAATGTTAGGAATATTACTTCTCAATACCACATATGACACGAAATGACTAATTATTGGTATACTCATTGACATTTACAACAAGCATTTAGATTAACACTAATTCATAGGTATCGTCATGTCAAAATGCATACGTTATATTAAAATACTAATTGACTTCTTTTGATAATTTTATTACATCTCGAGCAAGGTAAGTACTGCCTACCACGATGTTTCAGGGAGAATTTAATATAATTTTCCAGTGGTATCTATGATGTCATAACTAGTTAGCTCACTATTAATGTACATTTCAAGAATCAGTTGATAACCTGACGTACCAAATAACTTTGGCGGTATTGAACGCTTTATAGCTAATCGATTGTTGATAACTACAGTTTAGCGATATGCTGTTTTCAGCCCTGGAAAAACCTAATGAAATCTAAGGTTCCACGTTCACTTTATACTTTTTCGAATAAGTAAAACGCTGGTTAATGAATGATGGTTTAATTTAATATATCAGTGTTTCGCAGAGCACAATGAAACAAAACCTGTGTCACATCACGTTGTCAGAGTAATATCTTATTAACTTTAGAGTCTATGCGTAACACCATTTATTTTTTTGCAATGAACACCAGCTTTGTGCAGTATGGCCCTTAAATATATTCTAAAATCGTCGTGGAAGTCTTTTTAACGGTTTAAAGGAAGATTTGAAAATATGAGCACATCGAATACAATATGGATGAATAACTTTTTATGAAATTTTCATGAGATATCTATTTGTCATTTGTCAATGGTTACGATATTTATTCGTCTACACCTTTGACTTGAGATTAATTACGGCAAATTAATATAAAAAAATATAATGTCTAAGAGAATTTAAAATACAAAAAAGTGATTTATAAATGTTAAAAAATTTAATAATAGATAATAAACCCTCATGAAATTTATATGCATGTAAAAAGAATATGAACTTTGCTAAGAACCATTTCGGACAGAGTGTCTGCTGACAGAGACAAAATTGTTCGTTCCTTGGAGTAAGCTTAGACTTAGTTCTTGTATGAGATTCATAAAAATGCAACATTATACTTAATTTTTATGGCAATTTAAAAGTTTAAATGAAAAATATATTAATAATATAAAATTTATAAGACAAATAATAATTTAATTTCACTTTTGTCAAATAAAAGCGAAAGTTATATTACGCCTTACAATTCGGATATAGATAGCGAAAATTTGACCAAAATAAGCACCTCATTGGGTAATGTTAGGCCGTTGATATACTGCTGCGTTCGTCCGTTCGCCAGCTCCTGCAAATATTTTGATAAAAGATAAATTTGTTGTATCGTGGTAAACACACAGCTTTCTTGCTGACACACTGTTTGCTTAAGAGCCGGTATCAGCCGATAGCTACATAAAAACAGCCCCGCCGAGTCTACATTTGCAGTAGTAGTCTGTGACAGCGTTGCCAATGTTCAAAATCTGAGACGTACGAAATACCATATGCTAATAGTTCCTCATTTACCATTTTTAGAACTTAGAGAGGGTGGATCTGTGGCTTTGAACTGAGGAACATGAAACCTCTCTGAAATGAGGATATACTGAAGATGTATTAAGGTTCTTGGCATAAAGCAAAGCAGTCGGAGAGAGAGAGAGAGAGAGAGAGAGAGAGAGAGAGAGAGAGAGAAGGGAATGCAACTAACCATATAAGCAACATAATATTATCTTGGGCCTCCTTACGAAACTACATTTCTTGACTAAATTTATTTTACTGTCAAATTCTTATTTCCTCAGGAAAATATTAAATTTTGTCTTGATTTCTATGCCCTGATTACTTGTAATAGACTCTCTAAAGGCAGAGTTGTCTAATCAAATACCTAGATTCATCATCATCATCTCCACAACCGTGTGACTCACAAGGCCTCTGTGAACTTCCACCACTCATGTTTTTCCTGTGCTTTATCTTACCCAAATCTCTACATATCTCCAGCCTCCCTTCTCATAGTTCTCATCCGAGTAAGACTAGGTCTTCCAACTCTTCTGGTGCTCACAAGAGCCCAAGTCATACTATCACATTATTATCTTCAAGGAGTTGTGCAAAGACCATGTCCAAACCATCTCCATCTCCCTTCCATCATTATCTCGTTAAAGTGATTTCTCAAATGACATCCTTTCTAACTCTGCCATGCCATCTAACCACCACTTTTCTTCCTGAAGCTTTATTTTTCAAATCGACAAGATCTTTTGGATATGGTTTCACTGTCATACCATAAGTTATAGTCGTATATCAATACATATCTTTCTAGACTTGTGTATCAAGATTCGTCTAATGGTATTCAAGATTACTATTGGAGGTTTGAGGTCACTTATGGATTAAAGTTAAACTACAGCCAAAAGTAAGTTCTTACTCCTTTCATACGCGATGCATCTTCACTGAACACCATTCCAGATAAGCCGTAACAATTAATTTTTTTTGGTCATCACTTTCGTATGTTCTCCACCTCATCTTTTTTATTTCCATGCAAAGTTACCAAATTAAAATCTAAGTCCATTATGTTCTAATTCAAATTCACTTTAATGTTATGAATGGGTAAATCCAAAGGGTTGCCAATGATCAATTAAAGCTATCAGGTAGTAAACTTAAAGATTACTTTGGGGTTGATGGGACTGTACTGGAGTGGATGTGTTTGGAGATGGGGATGAATTACATTTTTGGGATATGTATTAAAGACCCCTAAAAACTATCTAATCAGCAGATTCAGGGAAAAGTGGAATCGTGAAATGATAAAAGCGGACTGCTATTATTATTATTATTATTATTATTATTATTGTGTGTATTATTATTATTGTATTATTATTATTATTATTATTATTATTATTATCAGATGAAAGTTTCCATGGTGAAGTTACTCTCCCATTAAACAGTAAAAGCCCATTTAAAAAAATCAGTACAACTATGATAGTTTTCTATCAATATTACATTCCTGTTCATGATATGTCAGCCTCATTAAAAGAAATACAGTGCATTATAAAGGGTTCTGCTCTCGACCATATGATCAAGGTCGAACGTTAACTGGTTTCAAATAATGTTTGAACTAAAAGCATAGCAATAAAAATACAAAAACAGTTTTCATAAACACATACATATCCACAAAGACACACACACACATATATATATATATATATATATATATATATATATATATATATATATATATATATATATATATATATATATATATATATATATATAGAGAGAGAGAGAGAGAGAGAGAGAGAGAGACTCAATATGCTGATTAATGTGGGATTCTGATAAGGCAACAAGGCTAAGCTTCAAATGAATGTTTCTCATTCACAGGTCACCAGAGGGTTCACAAATTATCTAAGCAGGGAGCCAATTCATCTTGTATTTACATTACAGGAGCTAGCGGAATGTTTGGGATAGCTTAAAAATGTAGTTTTGTCAATAACTACAATTCTGATTGCCTTTCTATGTGAAAATTTTTCATCAGGCTTACAATTGAAATTTTTAATTAAAATGACAATTTCAAAATCACTGTATAAAATTGTTGAAAAATAAAAATATCCCACATTTGCCTGCTTGTTTGTAAATGTAATTCATACTTTAAACAGTCAAACAATTTTTAAGATACGGAGTTACTCAGATCAAATCAAAATAACTGAGGCAAGTTCTTCTCATGTTGTATAGACATGGTAAAATGCCTTACTTCAAAGCCTAACTATTCAAAACTGATATTTTCTTCAGTGTAGGGTCCCAGTACAAATGGACAATAGACACAATGGCAGGAACTCTCACGAATGTCACAAACCACTGAAGATTACTTCCTTTTCCCTCGTAAACACCGATCCACCATCCTAATTAAGTAAGCGCAAACAGATCACATTCCTTGTTTCGACTCAATTGGCTATTTTATAACTTTTGGCTTCTAGTTTCTTACTAGCTTTACCCAAAAGTCTTTAGCAAGAATGAGACGACGCCTGACTTCGCTCTCAGATCAGAGACTTGACAACACTTGCTACCTTGTGTACTGCAGGTAGTAACAAATCATCCAGCTAAATTCTAAATCTGATATGGTTCCCTTTTCACCTGGACTGCAAGATCGTCTGTTTGTTTACATTTCTCAGAAGTTTACATTCGGATGTTTCATATTTCCCATAAATTTGACGTTCATAAGTGTTTTACCATTTCAACAGCTCCACCAAGTTAATTATTCCATACAAACTAGAGTTGATGGTTTATCATCTGAAGTAGTATAACTGTGGTAGAGGATGTGAGACTGAATAGGACCAAATTCTGAGTGATTAGTTTTGCTTGCAAGTTGCCTAATAGCTATTCCGTTTGGGAGGCAGTTAGCTGATCTGCCTGAAGATTGTGAAAGATATGATGGTTTGGTATAGCACATCAAGTAGTTTTAGATCCGTGGGAAATGGGATGGATGGTTGTACTGTACATGTAGCTTATGAAGATAAAGCCTAGAAGTTCATGCATGACACATACCCTTGCGTGGGAAATCCGTAGGCAATTGCTTATATAGTATTTGTCCTAGTCCCTGGCAAATTAAGTGTTATTCTAAAGTCCAGTGGCTGCCTTTGGCCTTATGGATAACATTAAACTCATGCTGTGCTCATTTTAACGTAAAGAAATGTAAGCCTTGCCTGTTGAGTATGTAATGTTCCTTGGCCTAGCCCAGTGGTTCTTAACCTTTTTATTATCAATCCCCTCTAAGAGATGGTCCTTCCCTCCACGGCCCCCTTGCATCTATGAGTAAAATTCCCTCCCAGATTTAAAGGAAAATAAAAAAAAGAGAAAAGGAAAGCTTTTCGAGGGATAGGGAAAGAGGCAAATAACTACAAAACACGGTAAGCCCAACGAGTCTAACCAGAGTAGTAGACCATAGGAAACTAATGTTATAAGGCGATACTTTTGCATCTTTTCATAAACTTCTGAATATTAGTTCCCCACTCTTGTTAAGAGAATATCGAATATTATTAGAGAATTTTAATTTTCCCTAGGGCTCGCGCCTCCATGGAAATTGCTGACGGCCCCCTAGGAGGGCGCACCCCCAATGCTGAGAACCACCGGCCTAGCCTTTCTTAAGAGTAACATATTTTAACTGTATGTTATAATCACCCTTAGACCAGACTTGAGGAGGAATAAGACTAGCCTAAAGATGGTGTCACAAAATGCTGTTTTCTTGCCACCAAACTGAACCATGTAGCCAATTACTGATTGATTTATTCCCATGAACAAACATTACAAATTACCATGAACTTGTAGCAGAAGTGAAATGATCTAAGTTCTCACCCGTATGTCAGCACTTGAATGAACATACACTGCTTCAATTGTACACAAATAAGAAAAATTATAAACGCTAATTTTTGTTGAAATTAACTTAATAAAACGTAGAATTGTTCATACTTTTTTTACACAAAAACCTCAATAGAATTTCCAGTGTCTCTGCTATACTGCATTAATTGAAATATCAGCATCTTTGACACATTTTACTTTTAAAGGGCACCCCAAACAAGCTTGTCATCCACATGAAATTTGATAGTAAGGAAAATATGAAGTGAGAACATTTTTACTGAATGCCAAAAAATAAGCACAGTAATCACGAAGTGATAAATTGGCAAGTGAGGTTGGGGAAAACAAAAGGTGAGGAAAGGCAAGCAAGCACGAGGGAAACAGAGGGTAGGTTAGGTTAGGATGCAACCTTTGAAACTACCTACATTGTCACACTATAGGTAAGGAAGCACATATAAAGATTTTACCTTCACATTCTAGTTTTTTAAGCCTATTAAATACTGATGTTGATATTATTCTTTTTGATATTCTTTTCAACGATAGAAAAATTCCTCATATATATATATATATATATATATATATATATATATATATATATATATATATATATATATATATATATATATATATATATAGATAGTAGGGTCGTTTATTGCTCGAGTCAACTTTCTCCATCTATTTCTATTCATTGCATCTTCCTCCCCAGACCCACCTCACCCATATCCCTCCCCTAACCCCATCCGTCCACCTGATCCACTGACGCCCCACACTCCTCCTCCCCATCACTGGCATGTTCTTAGCTCTCTCTCTCTCTCTCTCTCTCTCTCTCTCTCTCTCTCTCTCTCTCTCTCTCTCTCTCTCTCTCTCTCTCTCTCTCTATATATATATATATATATATATATATATATATATATATATATATATATAAACTGTATATATACACAGTAATATCTGGATGAAAGGACAGTCACCACAGTAATATCTGGATTAAGTGGACAGTCACCACAGTAACACCTGGATAAAAGGGACAGTCACCAAAGCAATACCTAGATAAAAGAGACAAACAGCATAGTAATACCTGGTTAAAGGAGACAGACAGCATGGCAATGCTTGGATAAAAGGGACAGTCACCACAGTGATGCCTGGATAAGAGGGACAGTCACCACAGTAATACCTGGATAAAAGGGACGGTCATCAAAGTAATTTCTGGATAAAAGGGACAGTCATTACAATAGCAATACCTGGATAAAAGGAACAGGCAAAACAGTAGTACCTCGATAAAAGGGACAGTCACCACAGAAATGCCTGGATAAAAGGGACCGACAGAACAGTAATACCTGGATAAAACGGGCAGTCACAACGGTAATTTCTGGATAAAAGGGACAGTCACCACAGAAATACCTGGATATAAGGGACAGACAGAACAGTAATACCTGGATAAAAGGGGCAGCCACAACAGTAATTTCTGGATAAAAGGGACAGTCATCACAGTAATTCTTGGATAAAAGGAACAGACAGCACAGTAATACCTGGGTAAAAGGGACAGTCACCACAGTAATTCCTGTCAGCTCACCCACGACAGTTGGAAGGGTGAACGTTTGCATGAAAAAAATAGAACTGTCAGTCGGACCGTCAACACAAACCCTTCCCCTCTCCCTTCTCCCTCCCTTCCCCCTTCCCTCTTCCCTCCTCCTGTAACTTCAAACTCGCCTCACTCTTCCTCATTCCGTTGCTTTTTCCCCACTTCCTTTCTAATTTGTCTCTTCCTCCCTCATCTCATCTTATCTCATCTCCAGATTATCCTCCTTCTGCATTACCTCTTCTTTTAGTTTCTCCCTGCTCGAAGCGTCTTCATTATTGGCATAAAACGCAATCCGAGTAATTAAGATACAAAGATGATATTTCACGACGTAGCTAATGAACTATGACGAAACATGCGTCTTGGCAAAGTCCCCTGGAACCTTTGGAAAGTTGTCATGGAATCCGATGTTTTTTTTTTTTTTTTAATATCTAGTGAAGCCATTCCCAGGGACCCTGGAATGAGGAAACGTCTAATTGCATTTTCTGGAATGATTTCATATCAGTCTTTCACACAGTATTTTCTTCGTCTATGTTTTACTTTGAAAATGCAGAAGAATTTTAAGAATCAAGGAGTATATTATTAGTGTGAAGAATATATATTATCGTGCATTTGCTACAATGTGCGTGAATCTGTTGATTTGTATAATTACGTATAATTTGTCTGATAAAATATGATTAATTCTATAACTTCAGGAACAAAAATCCGTATATATATATATATATATATATATATATATATATATATATATATATATATATATATATATATATATATATATATATATATATTGAAAAATGTAAGTATGCTGATTTGAATGATTAAGTATAATTTATATAATTAAGTATGATTGAGTATATTATAAAATAAGTGAAAATTATTATATTTTATATATATATATATATATATATATATATATATATATATATATATATATATATATATATATATATATATATATATATATATATATACGCACACACATACACGTATATATGAGTGTGTATGTGTATTGCTAAAATGTACGTATGTTGATTTGAATGATTAAATATAATCTTTATAATTAAGTATAACTGAGCATATTATAAAATCAGTAAACAAATATCAATATATAGCCTATATTTATACATACATAAATACATAAATAAAATCATATCAAGCCAAAAATACCCTTCTGTAATGCAAAGTCATACCAATGTTTACCACCCATGCCATTTCTTGCAAAACATATATGCATACCCGTTTCCCCAGCATTTTTTCCTCGAAATTTCTTTCGCCCTGAAATGGATCCCAGTCTTTTATGGCACGTGAAATCCCTTTTACAAGCAGGAATGACCTGGTGTTGCCAATTCATGGCTTTTTGAGCGATTTGGCAACATTGCAAACTGCTAACGTTCGATGAGTTTGCTCATTTCCCTGGGTAGAGCTGCTGTCTCATGGCTGCTACTTACCTCCTCATTCTTATCAGCGAATGTACAGATTTAAATCTGTTCTTTACGCGAACTAATTCAAGGGAGATACGGCTCTAAAGAATCCCTGTACTTCGGCTAATGTTTTTTCAACCCTGATCACTTGTGTGAGATACGTTTGCTATTTTTAATGAATGGAAGTTCATTTTTAACGATCAGTTGTTTTCAAGTTCTTTCTTTCTAGAATTTTAATATTTAAAAATAAATATGCAAAGCAAAACTCAGCACATTTGTAATATAAACAGAACGAAGAGTTTGCAGCATATCTTCATATCCTGGGCAAATAAGGCGTCAATGACCTACCTAGTTGTGAAGCCAGGTAACTCACAATAAATCGATCAATTTTAGGAATCAACGAACAAAATTAGGTAAAGCAGCTCGCCAAGAAGACCCATTTAAAAAGAAAATTAAATTAACACTTTTGTAATAAGGAGAGAAGAAAAACCCTTAAAGAACAAAACCTGTTACATCACCAGATGTAACAGAACCTGATTGCATCACCGTGAGGGGAGAAAGGGAATGATGCCGCCATTAAGTTATCTTCACGTTTCGACATTCCCTTAATGAAGCAAAGAAAGGAGTTTTATAAAGAGCGGCAACGGGAGAAGTTCCGAGACAATGACCCACAGCGGTACCTTTGTCGGAGGGGAAATTATCATACAGATGGCATCCTCCTCTTTTGCTTCTTCTTCTTCTTCTTCTTCTTTTTCTTCTTGCCGTTGTTGTTCCTTTCAGAAAGCAATTCTTTTCTCGATGCGGGACTTGTCTCCGGCTTTTATTTCTCTTCCTTCGCTTCTCTCTTCACGCGAGAAACTGAACTAAAGAAAGAAAGGAAGAAAAATAAGAATGAAAAGATCCTTTCCCTCTCTATGCTAATTTGTTTTCAAGCTCAAAACGGTGTTCGAAGGGGAAAGTTTGTAAGGAGATAAATGTCGAATCTTCCTTTTTTTTTTTTTTTTTTAGCAATTTTCATTTGCTCTTTACATTTGCATTAGAATGGGCTGGGTTCCGTGATTTTATGATTGCTTTTAATTACACTTGCTGATGTAAATTGCCATGGTTTGCTGGATTCTGTTACCAAGCACAAGAAATCTAAAAGTAGAATGTAAGAATTTCTTGTATACCTTGGCTTTCATAGTAATTCACTATTTTCCCTAAAACTCATTCCTCTTGAAATGTCAACCTTTTACCGAAGACCTGCTGTTCTTTCCCTTAGATGGCCATAATGATTGCGACGACAGATCACATAAGCAAATCAAAATTTAATCCTCGAGATTAGTGGGGAAGAAGGCTTCAATTTTGGTCGGAAAATGAGTTTTTAAATCTTCGATAAGAAATTCAACATTAAAGGCATATAACGATGTAAAAATAAACAAAAGTACTTGAAAATACCTGGAGTTATACATATACAACACGCTGCCTGCAAATTATCAGTGAAATATATTCAAAGAAATAATGCCAGGAGGAAAAGTAGGCAGTTTCAGTTTCTGTGACAGAACTGATTAAAGTAAACCAGTTCTTAATACGAAGAAGTTTTTTTGTGTCTTTGAAATAATACAAACACTATCACAAACATTACTGGTATATACAGTAGATACTGCATTAATAGCTGAGTTGCGTGGGCACTGGTCCTTTCAGAGTGCTCACTCGTTCCAGTAGCTTGCAAAAGCACTCGCTCACCCCGCTGGCCTTTGAAAGCAACCACCCACTCCACTAGCTTTCAAAAGCACTCACCTACTGTGCTTACGTTCTATGGCATCATTGTGACCCATTGCTAATCGCAACAGGCTCTTGAGGTCTGACAAAAATTTCTTCAGTCATTTTTGCATGAAAGAAATATTAATAAAATTTTGTGGTGGCTAAACCTTATATATAATACTTGCTTTATCTAAAGAACAATAGAATTTCTTCATCAGCACTCATTAAAAAAACACTAACGCTTTTCCTGGTGAACCTGTCATCACTAAAAGTTCTGTACATCGAAAGCCCTGGCTTCTTCTGTCGGCCCTTTAAATGTCACTGTCTTCAGAAACAGCTCCTCCACGCAAAGGTCGAAAGGAGACGGTGACCGAATGCCGTTATCAAACTTAGATTTGACGAAAAGCGGGGAAATGATTTAGATAAAAGGAGTTTTGGGTATAGTTCTGGAGAAAGTTGCTTTACATCTTAGAGTAGATGTGTTAGAGGAATCTGTATCTATGTAGATCCATAAACCCAGTATGCTTATATATGTACGTGTGCATACGGTACATAGAAGCGATGCAGGACGAAGTAATGCCTGATTGCTTTACATCTTTGAGTAGATGTGTTAGGATACTCTGTATCTATGTACATCCACAAACCCACAGGAAATGCAAGCGCGTTCATATACATACGTGTGCATAGGTTGCGTACACCGTGCTCTCTCGAACGACGCGAACTTTTCACGATTGGGAAATGGCGGCGGTAATTGAATTCCAGTTTTATTATAAGAATAGCCCCATTTTTTTCCTGAACCCTCCAGCATTTCTTCATCTCTCACAATATATTTTCCAAATTGACTTCGTGTATCTTCTACCGCCTCTTTGACGCTCAAAAATGGCAAATCCATTTTTCGAGAACAAAATAACTTGTCAATATATGCATAAAAAAAGTCAAGCCGAAGCGAAAATCCAACGTTTTTGTATTTTTTTTTTATTTCCGCTGGAGTTCCAATGAGCGAAATATGAATTAATTCTTAGGGAATTTGAGAATTTGATAATTTGAGAATTTACAGCTGCAAATTGTAAAGAACGTTATGATTTACCTTAATTGACGCTATGAAAAATTGACGGGGTATTTGGTTTTCAGATCTAACGCGAGTGATATATATTATTTTTTTATTTGTCATGTTTTCGTGATTTTTTTTTTATTTTCAAATTTGATTTATTTCAGTCTAAGGATATCGGTTTCAAAAATATTTGGTTTTCAAATCCAACAGAAATGATTTTTTTACTATGTTTTTTGGTCACAATGTTAATGAATATTGCTACAGAGGTTAATTTAAATGTTCCTCCCTCACGGCTTCTTATCTTTGATTCACGCACGCACTCGTACACACACACACACACACACACACACACACACACACACACACACACATATATATATATATATATATATATATATATATATATATATATATATATATATATATATATATATATATATATATATATATATATACATATATGCATATACATTTACATACACACACACATATATACATATGCATGTATATGTATATGCATACATAATGTATATATATTTAAACTCACTAGGAACTAAGAAAAACTTGAGGTAGAAAAATGTCTTGGTCAGAGCAAATCAAAGAGACAGAAAAATGACAGACGAAACAAGCACATTACCAGAAAAACGGTCGTAATATAACACCAGATTGACATTACTACCCACAAGCGAAAAAGAGAGCGAATTGTACTCAGTATTTCTCAAAAACGATTCATTCCTTGGGGGTGAAACATAATTCTTTCTCAGACACAAGATATTCAAGTTATGAAAAGTCCAACGTATTACTGTCTCCCGGGGCGAGAAACGCCAAGTGACCGAGCAAGATATGATAAGATGTTCTAAGAAGAAGAAGAAGAAGAAGAAGAAGAAGAAGAGGAAGCAGGAGGAGGAGGAGAGGAAAAAGAAGAAGAATACAAAAAGTTGAAAACGTAAATTGTTTGGGAGGTGAATGTGAGCGCGTGCGCGTGAATTATGTCTTTCTCTTTAGCCTCTAGTCGAGGAGGAGGAGGAGGAGGAGGAGGACAAATCCTACACTGGACGAATAACCTGTCCATTGATATTTTTCGCATGTCTCTCTTTGTGGAAAAAAAAGGGAGACTCGAAAAGGACGCCATGCTGTAAACTTTTCCTGCCCAGGGTGTATCGGGGGTGTGTGCACCAGAGAGGAGTCAGCTAGGTCCAGGATATGGGCTTCAGGAAATCCGGTATTCGATGGTCTTCATAACAGACTGCAAAGGCAATTTTGATGTTGTCGTACGTGGTAGGTACTTGATACCACTTGTTTAGAATCGATTTGAGCTACTTTTGAATGTTTCTGTTTGTGAAACTTTTGTTGACAAGAAGTTCGGTTGCTCTGCCAACTTCGCTGTGTGTTTCCTTCCACGTAGAGCAGTGTGAAAGGGCTCTCCTTGTGTAAGCATCAACCGTGTTCCTCTGGCAGACATCCGGAAACTCGCTTGGGCCATTTAAACAACGGCCATGGCTGATCGGCTTAGTGAAGACCGTCTTGGAGTATCCTTCATGGATCTGAAAGAAGAAGAATGAAAAGAGCTTTAGTCCTACTATCAATAATTGAGCCGGATAGATGAAAATAAATCACCCGTCTTAAAATACTGGTCTTAGTTTTTTCTATCATAATTAACAATAACCATTCTAATGACTTCATCAACATAATTTATGACCGGGGACTGAACCACTCTCGCTGTTTAAGTCATGATGTAGTTACCATGTGCTGCTTACTTGCAGGTAAGAGATTTAAGATTTAATCAATTTACACTTTAGGGGTGTCTGGTCTTGGATCGTGGTATCTATGAAAGGTATGCACTCAACTGTAGGTGTAACGAAATGTAATTTGTCCTCCGCACATAAAATTCTCCGTATTTCTCACCCAAGAACGTAAACGGTTAGTCTTCTTCTTTACAAATGCTACCCTCCTGCATATGTAGCCATTTTGGGTGAACTCTAATTCTTATAAAAATGTAGGTTACGCATCGTTAATAGATGATCTCTCCCACAGATATTACTTGGAAATACATTTAATCTAAAAAAAAAGGCATTAAAAAAGGAAATTAGATCCATAACTTTAAGTGTTTCGAAAATTTAACGAGTGTTTGCTCACTAATCTAGAATCCTTGAATAGGAATATGCTCTTTACACTTTTTAAAACACAAACTGGCTACCTTCTATGAAGTAACATAACGAATACGAGTAATTATCACTTTAAGAGCATTCCTTTATTTAGAAGCTGTCTGAGAATTTTTTAAGAGGCATTTAAGAATTCGTGGCGTCGGAAATGTGCACAAAGACGACACATTTTCAAATAAATGACACCTTAGAGTTAGAAGAATAGTGATAAATGGCAACGATATGGGCAAAAGGAGCAGTTATTGACGTCATCGAGAGCCAATAAGAGGGCAGAAAATTTCCCGCCTAGAAAGGAAATGTGAGGAGTTCCTCAGGGTTCATGTGTTCCTGTCTTATGTCATTTGAAAATTTTTCGGTTATTTCTCGTTTTTGTTGGCTTTATTTTTTTTTCCATTCTTTTAGGATATGTTTGTTTCCTTAGAAACATTTTGCAAATAATGATTAATCACAAAATACAAAAATAAAATTAAATTAAATGACAGAGGGAGCATATCATACTTACTGATAATGGTAAGATATATGTATCTACCCGTAGGTTGAAAAATGTTTTTCCAAATATATATATATATATATATATATATATATATATATATATATATATATATATATATATATATATGATAAACTATTTGTAACCTGGATATATTTGACTAACCTGGATATATACTATCATATATATATATATATATATATATATATATATATATATATATATATATATATATATATATATATATATATATATATACATACATACACACACACACACACACATATATATATAATCAGAAAGCTACAAACGTCCTTTAATATCCAATTCACTCTACCTCGGAAGTAATATATTTTCATATATGTTACCGAAGGGGAATTTTTTAGTTGATAATAAGTCCACCGTCCCGTGGGGTCGAACCAGCGACGGACGAGGAATCAGGACTACAGTGACACACTAACCAGTCTAAAAAATTCCCCTTCGGTAACATATATGAAAATATATTACTTCCGAGGTAGAGTGAATTGGATATTAAAGGACGTTTGTAGCTTTCTGATTGTATATGAATCACGGTGATGTGATAAATAGTCATATATATATATATATATATATATATATATATATATATATATATATATATATATATATATATATATATATATATATATATATATATATATATATATATATATATATATATATATATATATATATATATATATATATTATATATATTATTAATTATTGAGGTCAATGTATATATATATATATATATATATATATATATATATATATATATATATATATATATATATATATATATATATATATATATATATAGATTAATTATTGAGGTCAATGTATACCTTTTTCAATTTATCTTTAGCTTGGATAAACAAAGAAACGATGCTGAAACCCGGAAGGAAATAATCAATGAAAACAATATTTCACAGAAAAGGTTTCTGGGATAATTTTCTTCTCCTAGGAACCTGCCTTAAGATATAATCTCTCTCTCTCTCTCTCTCTCTCTCTCTCTCTCTCTCTCTCTCTCTCTCTGAAGACCTCTTAGAGACTGGTGTTTTAGCTGTTACTTGAAGAGAATCCAAGAAGCACTTTGGCTGAGCAGCTTATGAGTTGCTTCAGTTATCCGATGCCTCGTTGAGATACACCTTAAAAGGGGATCTTCCCCCATCCTCCTACGATCCTCCCATCTACCTACAATCTCCCCCCCCCACCTCTCTCTCTTCCCTTTCCACTCTCATCCCAGAACCCATAATCTTTCCCCACCCCCGCCCCTTCCATAAGCGATTTCGAGTCTCTCTCAAAGAATGGTATCAAGACCTTGAGAGTCTTACCGCGGGAAAGAGGATTTGATTTTTTTCATCGTTTATAAGTTTTTGGCGTAAAAAAGCGGGCATGTGAAAACTAAGGAGCAGGGGAGAGAGAGAGAGAGAGAGAGAGAGAGAGAGAGAGAGAGAGAGAGAGAGAGAGAGAGAGAGAGAAATCAACTTTCTTTTTCAGGCTTTTCTTTTTATAATTTGATTTTCAATTCTCGTAGTTCTCACGTTGCGCTCTCTCTCTCTCTCTCTCTCTCTCTCTCTCTCTCTCTCTCTCGCCAACTTCTGTTAAAAAGAGCTAAAATATTTACTTCCGGAGTATTCGTTCACTAAATTCCTGAAAAAAAATTCTGATAACCTTTCAGTTCTAAATGGGTATATATACTATAAGAATGTATCCCTCTTCTTCTTCTTTCCCTCCTTATTGGTTTTCTGTAAAAGGAAACGATTGTGCCGGCTTTGTCTGTCCGTCAGCACTTTATTCCGTCCGCACTTTTTCTGTCCGCTCTATGTCTGTCCGCCCTCAGATCTTAAAAACTACTGAGGCCAGAGGGCTGCAAATTGGTGTGTTGATCATCTACCCTCCAATCATCAAGGATACCAAATTGCAGCCCTCTAGCTCCAGTAGTTTTTATTTTATTTAAGGTTAAAGTTAACCATAATCGTGCTTCTGGCAACGATATTCGTTAGGCCACTACCGGGCCGGTGTTAAAGTTACGTGGGCCCCGTCTCATACAGCATTATACCGAGACCACCGAAAGGTAGATCTATTTGAGGTGGCCTTGATTATACGCTGTACAGAAAACTCGATTGCGCCGCAGAAACTTTGGGGCATTTTTTACTTGTTTTTTCGTCTTCATTACATCTGTTTTAACCTTCCCCTTCAACTTCCAATAGGATATGGCAAAAGCGGTTTAGAGAATCTCCCCGTGAAGAACACGAAACAGTAACGCTTATCGTCGAAATGAGCAGATATTTAGGAGGGTAATTTAACTGATTATATTAAGGACCACATTCAGATACAATGGATTCTCCATATCAAACACACACACACACACACACACACACACACTCACATATATATATATATATATGTATATATGGAATTTTATCACATATATATATGATATTATATATATATATATATATATGGAAATTTTATCACATGATTTATGTATAATCATGAAGTTGTCAATTATCGTCTAATATCCAATTCACGCTACTTTGGGAATATCCCCGATGGGGAATTATCACCGAAAGGGAATTAGAAGTGATAAAGGGACCGGTACTGCCGGGTCTCGATCCCTCGACATAGTTACCTTCCAACGACTCCAGTGGGTAGACCTTCGACTGGTGTCGTTGGAAGGTAACTGTGTCGAGGGATCGAGACCCGGCAGTACCGATACATTTATCACTTCTAATTCCCCTTCGGTAATATTTCTCCCATCGGGCATATTCCCGAAGTAGCGTGAATTGGATATGAAACGACATTTGTAGCTTCATGATTATATATACATACACACACACATTATATATATATGTATATATATATATATATATATATATATATATATATATATATATATATATATATATATATATATATATATATATATATAAGAAAAACCTCTGACTGTAAGAATTTTGACTTCAAAAACTCAGAAACGCATATAATATATATATATATATATATATATATATATATATATATATATATATATATATATATATATATATATATATATATATATATATATATATATATATATATATATATATATATATATATATATATATATATATATATATATATATATATATATATATATATATATATATATATATATATATATATATATATATATATATATATATATATATATATATATATATATATATATATATATATATATATATATTAAATGCGTTTCTGAGTTTTTGGGGTCAGATTCTTTACAGTCCAGAGGTTTTTCTTTCTCAAAATTTTCCAGTATCTATCCAGGAGTACTTCAGATTCTAAGTAAAGATGACTTTTCCTTAATGAATGCTTCCTCACTGAACAGTTATCATATATCCAATTATCATAAATCTGTTAACATATGCCACACATCCAATTACCATATACCCACCTATAATATATCTATTGCTGTTTCTTATCTCTTACTATTATGAAAAACTGCTTAATGCCTGTTTGTCGAAAACATTTGAAAGAGAAAACTATCACCTAATGAAGTTTGCAAGTAAAAATAATCGAAATTTGATGAAAAAAATGCATGACTTTCTTTTGACGCATTTGCTATTTTTTATTTATTACATTAACATTCCCCATTAGATGTTTCCATGTGTTGAGTACAATACGAACGCTCATAAACACATACGTAATGAAATTAAAACCGAAATGTTCGTGGTTATTGCATATTAAGATAACAAAAAAAAAAATGAACGCTAAAGCTAAACTTATACAATATGGAAACATTCCCCTTTACAGTTTTAATCTGTCCTTACATTTACCTAAGAAAGTAAATCCTAAAATATGCAGTATGACATCAGATGACTGGTGATTGCAAGAAAAATGATGAAATGCATGTAGTTTGGGATATAAAAATAAAATGAGGAATATATTTTTTAGTCACATATGAATAAAGAAGGAAAATTATAGCAGATTACGAGACACGTCATTGAGTATATAAAGGATTTGTTCCTAAAATAAAAGAAAATAAAGAATGGCAATCGTCGATTGCATATAAATAGAAAAGAAAAAATAACTGAAAGCATCAATAAATATGATGGAGTACAGACAAGTTTGCGTAAAAAAAAAAGAAAAAAAAGAAGAATGGTAATCGTCAGTTGCATATAAATAGAAAGAAAAAATAACAGACACGTTTACGTAAAAAAAAAAAAAAGAAAAAACGAAAACAGAAATTCAGATAGCAGGTTCGTTTCGCACGAATATAGAATTTACGAAAGCGAAAATGAAACGAGCAAAACTAGAATTATCAAACGGAGACCGAATCATTGTTAAATCCTTTCCTGCCGAGTGACGTCACAAAGGCCATGAACGCAGGGAGGCTGGCCGGCCGATAGATATTTCAGCCGGGCGATTTTATCTCCGCGCCGAAATTCCCATCCTCCCCGCCCCCACCCCCACCAACGTTTTACCTCTCTTCTCTCGAGTTTATCAGAGAATGCATCAGGGGCGTTTGTTCCGAGAGATAGATGGTAAAACCCGTCCAGCATCTGCCTCCATTTATCCCTTATCCCCCCCTCTCTCTCTCTCTCTCTCTCTCTCTCTACCTTTTCGCGGAGGTTAATGGAAACCAGTGATGAAATTTCTCGATCGGAAAACCTTTTATACAAAGTGATTACGAGAAACCCTTTTCGCTTCTGTCAACACGGTGTGGAGAGAGAGAGAGAGAGAGAGAGAGAGAGAGAGAGAGAGAGAGAGAGAGAGAGAGAGAGAGAGAGAGAGAGAGAGAGAGAGCTCAGGACGAAAATGAAGTTGATTAATCTTTCATTAGGAATGACTGCCATTAAAAGATATAACTGAGAACTGAGCAGAGAGGCCTCTACACATTTTCCACGGTTGACTAGGCATTTTGATTATATTTGGCCTTCGTAATTGAAATAGCTATCCAGTGATGTACATGTACATGTATAAATACACACACACACACACACACACACACACACACACATATATATATATATATATATATATATATATATATATATATATATATATATATATATATATATATATATATATATATATATACACACACACACACACACACACACACATATACATATATATATATATATATATATATATATATATATATATATATATTTATAATTTATTATGGAATAAAAGAACTTTTTATAAGAGAGAGAGAGAGAGAGAGAGAGAGAGAGAGAGAGAGAGAGAGAGAGAGATAAGACTAAAGGTAATAAATTAAATACCTGATTGTTTGCCAAAAATAGGAAATACTGATACTGTTTCTATACTGTGCTCCATTTGGAGCAAATTGCATCCTGAGAAAGAATATCTCACATTGTTATTTGATTTGGGTCATGATCAACAAAAGGACCACACTAAGTCTGTTGACTTTCAGGCCTCACTGTGACCGTTTGACGCTAGCATCACGACGCTAAGTCTTGTTGCAAGTTTCAGAAACTTCCTGTGAGCTTGAAGCAAACTGAATATTTGAGGTCAAGATAGTGAAACATGGAGTTTATTTTCCGTAGACTTTTCTGTGCTAAACAAATCCATACAAATACTGCATCATTTACTGTACATCTAGTTTTTATATATAAGTAACAACGGATGTTTATTGGTATTAAAATCTACATTTATTATTGCCGTCGTCCAGCCCAGGACCAATGAGTATGTAATAGGAAGGTACCTTGGTTAGTGACGGTTCCTGTGGTTCCCAGAGTTGTGATTTCGCGTCTAAACCTTCTATTGCAGTATTCTACCCAGAATTCAGAGTTATTTACCTCCCATTTATTTAAAGACTATGTGAAACTTATTATTTTAAAGGAGATATTTGTTATAGTCAAATACGAGTGGTCCATTAGCGATTTCATACACAATTTTTCTCCCTTCCTGCTCTTAATAGGGGTCAAAGTGGATTAGGACTGCATTTGTCTGTTTGGCAGTTTATAAAGAAAATACGAAAATACAAAAGAATTGTGCCATAAGTGACTTTTTTTCATCTCGTGACATTTATAACCCTCTTTCATTACCTGTCTTCTACAACCCTTATACCTTTCGCGTTATCTGTTATGGTTTTCATAGTGTTGTTTGAAACGCTTTTCAATCTACGTCAACTGTAACCTGTTGCATCAAGAGTCAAGTGTAATATTTTCCACTAAGTCGGTTTCGTATATGCTTATATTCTCTGTTGTTTGTGACCCTGTGAAATCTGTTCTTAGTTGAAGTCCTTTCGAGTCTGTGTCTTTTGTAAGCCTTTTGCCATGTTTTGATTATAACCTTTCCTTTTGCGTCATTTGTAAACCTTTTCATTTTGTTTAATTTTAATCCTTTTTCATTATGTGCCAATAACAACCTTTTTCATCTCTTGTCATTTGCAACCCTTTGCATGTTCTGCCCTTTGAACCCTTTTTGTTCTGCCTTTCATAAAGTTTTACATTCTGTGTCATTTTAAATCCTTTGCATCTCAAGTCGTTTGTAACCCTTTTCATTTCGTGTCTATTGAAACGTTTCCTTCTTTGTCATTTATAACCTTTTCCACTTGAGGTCATTTGTAACCCTGTGCATTCTTTCCTCTTCGAACCTTTTTCATTCCGTGTCATTCATAACCTTTTTCAGCTTATGACATTTGACACCCATTTTATTCTGCGCCCTTTGACTCCTCATTCTGTGTTATTTTTAACACTTTTCGTTCTGTGTCATTTGTAACCCTTTTCATCCTGTGCCATTTGTAACCCTTTTCATTCTATGTTATTTGTAACATTTTTCATCTCATGCCATTTGTAACCCACTTCATCTTGCTCCCTTTGAAACTTTTCATCGTGTCATATATAACCTTTTTAATTGTGTCACAACCTTTTTCATTCTTTGTTATTTATAACCCTTTTCATCTTGTGCCATTTGTAACCTTTCCAAGTCATATCACCCAACCATAGTGTTACTTAATAACATTAATCAAGATTGAAAAAAGGTTCGGACACTTCGCCACCCGAATTTTAATTTCCTTCACCACCGATTGGTTTTAAGGGCCTAATGGATACATAAATAAGTCCCGGCGAGGTTGTAATGGGAAATAAATTGACATTATTTTATTAAGAACCATTTTCGTAGTGGTGCTGGAATTGTACCGTGTGTCATTAGGAAGTTATTTTTCTCTTTTTTTATTTTTTGTAAGAACCAAAGAAGTTATTTTTGCTCATTTTGAGTAGAAATCGACTGGTGTTTTTTATAGCACTTTTATAAAAATAAATAAATCGAATTTAAGTTCATACATTACACTCAAATTCTAAAATTATATACACCTGAAACGCTACGTAGTTTCTGTGATTGTGGGTAGATCCATACACTTCAAAACACACACACACACACACACACACACACGCACACACACACACACACACACAGAGAGAGAGAGAGAGAGAGAGAGAGAGAGAGAGAGAGAGAGAGAGAGAGAGAGAGAGAATAAGTACCATTTAATTAACACCGGCCTCGGCAAAACATTGTACATTCAATGTGCGTGATTTGTTTTCACGTTAACTGGATGCATAGAGACCATTTCCATTGGAA
Source organism: Macrobrachium rosenbergii (assembly GCF_040412425.1). NCBI lineage: Eukaryota > Metazoa > Arthropoda > Malacostraca > Decapoda > Palaemonidae > Macrobrachium > Macrobrachium rosenbergii. The sequence goes on along the minus strand of NC_089742.1, from coordinate 34,280,416 downwards.
GCACTCAAGAGATGAAGGAAGGCTGATTGAAGAGGTTATCCCACCCTCCTCCCAACACAAACATTAACCTTGCCCCTACCCCTGTTCTAGTAGTATTCCCCCATACCTCCTTCCTTTCTTACCCAGCCTCCTCCCCCCTTCCCCCCCAAAAAAAAGAACCCTTCCATCAAACCTCGCCTTTGACGAAAGCTGAAGAGGCGTAAATGGTGGTGGCTTTCATGGACGAAGTTCGTTTCGCTCTCTTCACTACGCAAGGGAAATAATTAATTAGTGTTTCCACGGCCGTCTGAGCTTACACGTGTTTTCGACCCGTTACGTAAAAATTCGACATCGAGAGAGGGAGGAGGCTAATTAATGCTGCTCTGACGTAGGATGCGTGAGATTAACCCCCTTCCCCCTCCTCATCTCCATACACTCTCCCTACTACTCCCTATTCCTCTTCTCTTAGTAGAGGAAGAAGATGGGTTTCCACCCCCTAAGGCAAATGAACATTAGGGAATCATTCTCCTCCTCCCGCCTCCCTTCCCTCGCCCCCCCTCCCTAACCTCGATCTAAGGGACAGGAGAAGTTAAGGGCTTGAAACCAAAAGCCCCCTAGAGTGAAAGGGCTCTTGATGGAGGAGCGAAATTGAAGGGGGTTAAAGCAAAGGCTCCGGAGAGAAGGAGAGGTCGGATGAAGGGCCTTCGGCAGGAGCCTCTGCGGAACGGCAGCTCCGGCAGAGTTAATGAAATGACCGAGACGGATTTGATGCTGCAGTAGGCTTCGGCCTCATATGTGATGCTAAGTTTATTTTGGGGGCCAAATGACGAATAGGCTTATGGTTGTTGGATCACGTTGAGTTTATTAGGCAGGTAAATGGCCAGCATATCTGTACAAATGCATTAGCATTATTAAGAGCCAGTCTCTCTGTCTCTCTCTCTCTCTCTCTCTCTCTCTCCATATCTTGTTTGATATATATATATATATATATATATATATATATATATATATATATATATATATATATATCTATATATATCTATATATATATATATATATATATATATATATATATATATATATATATATATATATATATATATATATATATATATATATATATATATATATATATATATATATATATATATATATATATATATATATATATATATATATATATATATATATATATATATATATTACACACACACACACACACACACACACACACACACACACACACAAGATACGGAGTCCCCAGTACGTACCAAGGAGCAATAATTTTCCACACAGCGAATAAAGGAAAGAGCAAACACGAGCGAAGAAAAGCCAAAGAAGGAGAAGAAAGAGAAGGAAACGGGAGAAAGAAAATCATCAGCGGAGAAAAGTCAAGACTTTTACTACCGTCCGAAATCCCGCGTGAATATAATGAGGGTAATTAGCGTGAGAAACATGTGGCTTTCTCGGAGTTAAACGGAATGCATAATCTATGCTGCTCTCTCTCTCTCTCTCTCTCTCTCTCTCTAAAAAAAAAATAGGATTCTGCAACGGCTGGCGGATCTTATGCATATATGATCTTCCGAAATATATATTTTTGTTTAGAATAAGATTCAACCTAATAATAACAGCGATGATAATATTTGCCTTTTATGACTGTTGTTGTAATTGCTAAGAAATTCACAAGTAATAAAAACCCGCAATTACATAGATAAGTTGTATTAATATGCAAAAGATAAAAAGTAAGACTTTCGAACATCTAATCATTGTTCCTCGTCAGGGTTTAACGCAAACATCGAAGACGAACACCTGAACAAAAGTCTTTGTTATTGTCTTATGTATAATTGTGGATTTTGATTACATAATTTGTTATGAATATTAGTATTAAAGAAATCCCATAATCGCAAGAGTCACTAAAATGGTGAAGAAACCCACAACGATGTCAGTGTAAATATTAAACCTTAAATATTAAATAAATAAAAAATGCACCGAAGTTTCTTCGGCGCAATCGAGTTTTCTGTACAGCCGCTACAGCGTATAATTAAGGCCACCGAAAATGGGTTTATCTTTCGGTGGTCTAGGTATAATGATGTATGCGCAGCGGCCCATGAAACTTTAACCACGGCCCGGTGATGGCCTTTCCTATATCGTTGCCAGACGCACGATTATGGCTAACTTTAACCTTAAATAGAATAAAAACTACTGAGGCTAGAGGGTTGCTATTTGGTATATTCGATGATTGGAGGGTGGATGATCAACATACAAATCTGCAGCCCTCTAGCCTCAGTAGTTTTTAAGATCTGAGGGCGAACAGAACAAGTGCGGACGGACAGACAAAACCGGCGCAATAGTTTTCTTTTACAGAAAGCTAAAAACATATATCTAACGAGAACTTTCGAGAACCTACTCGAGTCTCCTGATCGATCTCGTTTTATGTATTTTTTCATTATATATTTACACTGACATCATTGTGGATTTCTTCACCAATATCATTATCAACATTATTTTAATGTTATCAAGCACAATGAGTATCCACATATTTATTTTGTATGCAACAAAAGGATACCCAACAAATAATGTACTATATAATACGCATAATGAAGGTTGCCAGTCCTTGCTTTAAAACGGTACGTAACGTCTCAGGGTCTAGATCTAGATATACCATTATTCTATTATTGTAATCTTTGCTGGCATGAGTACCCATTTACTAATAGTACACTAATATTAATCTTATAGTAATCAGAATTATACCAACAGTCATCAAACAAATATTAATTTTCGGTATGCCAAGAAAAATAAAAGTATGCCAAGAAAAATAAAAATATGCCAAGGACAAATAAATGAAACGAATATCATGTTTATAGAGAGTCACAAGGAACTGCAGGCATTTTTGCTATTTCATTTCCACGGAGAGACTCGGCCCAGAACATCCCACACTCCTCATAAGAGAGAGAGAGAGAGAGAGAGAGAGAGAGAGAGAGAGAGAGAGAGAGAGAGAGAGAGAGAGAGAGAGAGAGAGAGGAGAATGCAATGCACCACGTGTGATAAAGATAAACCCAGCTACTCTAAGAAACCGCCAAATTCCCAGCGAAAATTCACTCCTTCAGAAAAGAGAAACGCAATGCCGAAATGTTCCAGAGCCCGAAACGCATTTATTGTTAGGATTCAACGCACTAGGGGAAGTACAGCCCAAAAAACCGCTTTGTTTATTGATGAGCGGATTGGGGAGAACGGCCCCCTTTTACAGATGCATATTTCTTTATTCATGGCTTCGATTTCCTCTTCCACGCCACCCGGTGATAATTTCCTTGGCTTTTAGGGGGAGGTTTTCGGGTCTCTCCATGCTCCAATTTCACCTCCGGTAACCTGGTTCTACTTATTGAGAGCTCGATTAGAGAGTGCATGTCCGCTTATCAGGTTTCCACAGGCTTGCGTTTTGTTTCGTTCCCAAGGCGTTTAGGAAACTATTCTCACGTTTTTGTTTCAGCTTTGCGGTTTGTTGATTCGTAAGGAAAGCCACTTGTGTTCTACAAGAAGCTCATTTCAGAAGCAGATGGGAAACGCGTATTGGATTTTATTTTTAGAGCCTCATTTAGATATTTTAGATCACAATCTCCGGTCACAGTGGGTCGTGCACACTGGATTATACGAGTAAAAGATTCCAAGAATATTCCGGCTTAAAATTCAAGTTATTAATTTTACAACAAGGAAAGATTTAGCAATAGCTGCAAGCACATTTTGAATTTTAAATGGCACCAAATATATTTTTTTGAAAGCATAGCATCAGCGCTGAGTTAATCATTCATTGAAAGAAAGATTCAATTATCACAGGTAGTTTGAAGTATTAATCCTTTAAGGGGCAAACATCTCGCTAATTTTAAGAGTAAATCCCATTTTTTACCTTTCGGTTGTTTTCTTCGGCTTGGAACAGGGCTAGATTAGGTCCAATACTAGACAGGGTCCTAAGGTTCTCCTGTCTTTTAGCCCATGCATAGAAGAAAAAGTTTTTTTTAAGAACAAAGGCAAATAAAATGAGGACTTTTTTTTTCCAAATAAAGCTTGATGCCAAAATACAAAAAAAAATATGGACCTCCATCCTTGTAAAGGAATAAACTTCATAAAATAAGAAACACAGAGGCAAAAAAAAAAAAAAAAAAATACGAACCATTCCCTGGGTGAAATCGAAAGAGGATTACTGATTTCAAAAGAATAATATTTCACTACAAAATTTACTAATATTTACCCAGAATCCTTTACCAAATTTTCAGTACTTGTTATGTTTGAAAGGTTGTGGAGGGTATGAAATATTAAATCTAAATGAGGTATAAGAGTATAATACATTGCGCGCATGTGTGTGTGTGTATGTGAGCATGAGAGAGAGAGAGAGAGAGAGAGAGAGAGAGAGAGAGAGAGAGAGAGAGAGAGAGAGAGAGAGAGAAACCCGCTTGGAAATATCTATCAAATTCAAGAATGCCAAATGATAAGTGACTAAAAACAGGAATGAAAGAAAAATGAATGAATTACACAACACACAAAAATTATAATGAAAGAGAAGTTGAACTGCGAGGAAAACAAAATGGATAGTTGCTAAAGATAAGCAAAAGAAAAAATAAGGAAGAATTGAGAAAAAAGGTAAATGATGAACAAACGTATCACAATCAATCCTTATTGAAAACAGGGGAAGTGAGAATTCAGTACAAATAAAACAAAATAATAAAAACGAGAACAGGCAAAGAAAATGAAAGGAACTGAACAAAAATCAAAAAACAAAAACAAAACTGAAATGTAATCAAAACTTGACGTAATTAGCATAACAAGAGGTTGATTACGAATGAACGATTGATGAAATAAAAAAAAAATGCTGTAAATAATTTTATGAATATACTTCTTTCAAATGAAGGAGCATTTCAGCTCTACAAATGAGAAAACAAAATGCCATGGAATCTGGAACGTAGGGGAACTGTACTCCGTTTCATTCAATGAGGTGGAACAAAGGCAATAGCCGTAAATCTCTCTCTATATATTTTTTTCTATGGGATAAAAGAAATAGGGGTCCAATAATGCGACCATAACATTTTCCTGGGAATGTGCTCTATTTCTAGGAATGTGCTCTATTTTCTACAGCTCCTAGATGACCTGTTTTTGGATGTTACCACAGTTCATAGATTAACTGTTTTTGGATGTATCTATTCATAAAAAAAAGAATTTAAAAGTAAAATTTATCTTCTCTACTTCTCTAATTATTTTGTGATTTTCTGTTGCTTAGCTTTTTTTCCTATCGAGTATCGAAATTAATTATGCTGGTTTTACCTAATTTCTCCTCCTAAAGGATTACGGTATTTTTCTGTAACTATACAGTATGTAGCTCCTCTACAAAAGTATATTATCAACATTAACAAATCTATAAACTTTTTTCGTCTGCTTAAATCATAATGGACGCTTTATTACAAATCAGGCTGTTTCAAATTAGGCTTGCAAATATCTGTTGTTATTCTTAATTCTAAAGGAAAAATTGACAGCGCGTTTATTTTTTACTTCTTGAAATTATGTGTATAAAGTAACTCACGTACAAACATACATACACACACGAGCATATAACTATACACACACACATTATATATATATATATATATATATATATATATATATATATATATATGTATGTATATATATACTCTCGTATACACACACACACACACACACACACACACACACACACACACATATATATATATATATATATATATATATATATATATATATATATATATATATATATATATATATATATATATATACATACACACTGAAAAAACTGAACTTGGACAATTAAAGACTTGTATAACTCTACGGACCAACGCTCTCCCCAGTTAAAAAAATCTACAAGTCACGCCCTTCAAAACCCATTAAAAAACAAAACAGAGAGGGAAAACAATAAAAAAATAAGAAAAAAAATATATATCAGAACCACAGTACATCACAGGAATTCACCCATAAGATTCCCATTAGCCTGTCTTTTTAATTTTAGATATATGTGTCAACCGGGACACTCCCGTATTTTCATCCTGAACAACAAATCTGTTCCCCTTCTTTACTTCTACAACCCGAAAAGGACCTTCAAACTTAGGACCTAGGTTATAGTTCAGTTGATTGATTACTAAAATTTATTTTCATAAAAACCCTATCTCACACAGCAACTTTAGCTCTATCCGGCTTTGCATTTCTCCTATCAACCTTATCCCGAGTTTTCATTTCAAGATTCTTAGCAAGACGCTCTCTCTCTCTCTCTCTCTCTCTCTCTCTCTCTCTCTCTCTCTCTCTTTCGCAGTAGAGACTAGAGCTTTCACCGTATCATCCCCCGACGGAATAGACAATAAATCAAACGCGCCCCGCGCTGGGCAACCAAACAGCGCTTCAATGGGAGATATCCCAACGGCATCACTAACCATAGAATTGATGCTATGCTGCGCCTGTGGAATATATCGATCCCAATTTACATCATTGCCCCCTACAGTCATTCTGAGAGCCTCAATTACCTTCCTATGTGCCCGTTCACATAGCCCATTAGCTTCTGGTCTATAGGGAATAATAGTGATTCTCCAAATGCCCATTACATCCGCAGTACACTCTAACGTCTTGTTCACAAATTTCCTCCCATTATCTGTAATCAGCAACTCAGGAACCCCATAACGACAAATATATCCATTAAAGAATGCGATGCCACCTCGTCTGCTGTTTTATGCTTCAAAGGAAAAATCTAGACGGACTTAGTTAATTCGTCAACAACCACCAACAGGTGCCTATGGCCCTAACTAGATTCACAGAAATTGGACAACAGGTCCACATGAACCCCAGCGAAAGGTCTGCTGGCAATAGGAAATGAACCCAATTTACAAGAAACGACCCTCGATGGCTTACACGCATTACAAACTGAACAACCTCTCACAAAGTCTTCCACTGACGTGAGCATATTCTTCCAAAAGAATTGTCCCTGTATATTCTGATACATCTCAATACCCAAATGCGGACTGCCAGACCTACAGTGAACAATATCCAGAACCGTAGGCACTAAACTCCTAGGAACAACTATTTGCGTCGTATCACCCTTATCCTCACTCGAGAAAGACTGACTCGAGTGCATTTCACAACTCCTCCCTAAACCGAATTGCTGAATCATCGAATCCCTATTTCGAGATGCCACTACCACCAACCTCTATAATTCATCCAGTATAACAGCTACTAATAAGGGGTAACCTATAACCTTTCTACTTATCTATTTGACTGTCTATTCCTGTCTATTACGCTGCCACCAACTCTTATGCCCTAAAAATAAGGTCAGATGGGGTCATAACCTCCTACATCTGTTTTAAGAACAATGTCATATCATCTTACATCTCTAAGAACGCCGAGATACAAAACTAGACTTTATTTGTAAAATTAACGAAAGCATTTCAGCTAAAGCTACGGTCATGAAATGAAGTCTCTCACACCTCACAAACATGGAAGTCCTAACCAGAGAAAACCCAGACTCACAATTAAAGCGGTACTTATTCAAATCAATCGAATTAGTGATTCTAAACCAACCAGTACTAGTGACTAATACCAAAGTCACCGAACGAAATAAAAAGGTCATGATTACTCTAGACCAAACTAAATGTCATATAGTACGTTAAAAAGAACACCATTTCCAATATATACGTCCTCACAGGACTCAACCAGAATTCCTGTGAAAAGAAACATAGCTTGTATCAAAACCTGAAATGGTGTATAAAAAAATAAACACTTTAAACGGAAAAATGCATAATAAAGAACAGAGGGGTTTCACTACAACGCAAAATGGGTATTCCACATAATGTCTGAAAAAGGTACAAGTGTTAATGAGTTATCTTACCCACATTCTATGGCCATCAGGAAACCGTTCCTCACAGTGGCTGTCTTATTCACAAACACAGCTCAAAAGAGCGATCACACCAGCCGCAAATTGAATACCCATTCTATGGTTCCTCTATAATATATACATTAGAGAGCACACGTATGCACACATTCGCTTAATAACACCCGCCCCCTTGAAGCGTGACGCCACCGACCAGTTCAGTGTTCGGAGGACCCCGCCTTCTGCACCCACAGATATCCCAAAGATTCCACCAGTCTGTCACGTTGTCTCCTGGCATCTTGATTATGACCGGAAGCCATAACTGAGTGGCGTTGGATACCCGATGTCTCCAACCGTGGAAAATACCAACGTCAGCATAAGGCCACCTGCACCGGACACACGTTTCCAAAGGCCAGCAATTAGTCGGCTAAATCCGCAATATATATATACCCAGCGAGAGAGAGAGAGAGAGAGAGAGAGAGAGAGAGAGAGAGAGAGAGAGAGAGAGAGAACAAGGTCACTCCTAATCACCACAGCTAGAATCAGTTCACGCATTCTCCCTCTCTACGTGAATAGAATCCACTGAGATTCCTGATCCGGTGCAAAGAAGAGCTCGCATCAAAACAGCCGACAAACTAACGAGCGAAACCTTCACGAAGGGATTCACATTCATTTCCTGGATGTGCATTTTCGATTAATTAGAAGATCACTTCTGTTTATTGGTTTGTCTGACTGTCTGTCTTCGCTACTTACACACGTGCTTGTATGTGCGGTGTATAAATAAATAAATAAATATATATATATATATATATATATATATATATATATATATATATATATATATATATTCATATATATATATATATATATATGCATATATACATATATTCATATATATATATATATATATATATATATATATTATATATATATATATATATATATATATATATATATATATATATATATATATTAATTAAATTTCAATGCTAACTGATTACTTATCAGCTTTTATTCAGTTTCTCTGTTTTCTTTGTTAGTATTACTCCTTCTCTTCTTATTTGTCGGAGAAGCAAAGAGAAGTAATATTCGTAAAGAAATTAGCGAAGTTGAATGGAAATACGATAAATAATCAAGTAGCTATTAAACGTAATGAAAATTGCATACGAGAGAAACTCTTTGCAAGAAGCATATGTATGTATATATATATATATATATATATATATATATATATATATATATATATATATATATATATATATATATATATATATATATATATATATACACATATGTGTATGTGCATGTGTTCTACTAATCCAGGAACTCGGATAAGCACCAATTGACGTAAGTTCCTGTATCTATTTCTCATCCTCTGTACAGTTAACGACCTGTATCGCATCTGTTATCCAGGCTATCTATAAATACTAGGAGCTTAGCAAGTATTAAGCCCTTCCACCCATGAATGGTAACAAAGCTCTGTTGAAATAAGCCGAGATTACGAGTGCCGTTATAATACTCGGTAAGATATCACTGCTAAATCTCCTTTTAATAATTACTGAGAATTAATAAGTATTAGTAATAATAATGTCTTCCTCCCTGCATCCTTTTCGCGTTTGTTGGGTTTTTATATTCAATTCAGCTAATTTCTGCTTTGCACTTTGTATTAAGATTTATGAAATATAGTTTTGTTGTGAATATTTTTTTTTATGTTTTTAAGTGTGTATACGTGTGAGAAGATGAAAAGACAAAGGGCTTGATATTCACAATTATATTTATACATTTTCTTTACTTGGCAAATAAATGCAAAAATTAGCTACAGTTGTCTTCATTTACGTAAAAAAAATAACCAGCAAGCTGGTAGTGCCATCAACACACCTCACGTGGTGCACTGTAAGTTATTACTTAAGGTTCATTGCAGGGTCCCTTCGGGCCATTGCTGCTACCACTTTCGTTCCTTTTACTGTACCTCCGTTCATATTCTCTCTCTTCCATCTTACTTTCCACTCTCTCCTAGCAATTGTTTCATAGTGCAACTGTGAGGTTTTCCTCCTGTTACATCTTCCAAACCTCCTTTATTCTCAAATTCCCTTTCAGTGCTGAATGACCACATAGGCCCCGGCGCTTGGCCCTTGGACTAAATTTTCTATTCCAATTGCAATTTACGTAAAAAAAGACGAATCTACCGTATAATTTACAACTCTTGATATTTTACAACTCTTGATATTCCTATTTCAAACTAAAACATTTAGAGTTTAGTTTACAGGGGGCATCATTCTTAAGTGACTGAACCCTTTCCAGCCGATAATAATAATAATGACTAATTTGCATACTCTGGAACGAATTATATCTACTCTTTCATCATATACGTAATTCCTGCAATAATTCCTAGAAAGCGTACCCGGGACAATTGCGTATTCTATAAACCCATTGTAATACCTCGTAATGTATTGCATTACAAAAAGAATTGTTCATGTAAATATTTCTCATTAGAGAATATTAGGTGATATTTGAATGTCTCCATTATAATAGTAATGGTAAGGTTTACATTAGTAATGCTTTCATATTAGGTTAATTGGAATAATATTCAAAGGTTTATGAAAACTTTCTGCTTAATTATTATTATTATTTATTATTATTATTATTATTATTATTATTATTATTATTATTATTATTATTATTATTATTATCAAATTTCTATCTTTCACTGTGTCAGTTGGTAGCGCCCTTGCCTTTCATTTAAGACTCCCGGGTTCGATCCCGATGTGTGGTAGAAATGTATTTCTTCGGTATACGTGCTTTCGTTGTTTTCTATTGTTGCTGTTCATGATATGTATACATTCTAGTAAAGAAGGTCTACACAAGGCCCTGAACATTCTCGGTAAGCTTCAACTGGAAAATAAATTCGACGTATAAAGAATACAAAATCAGACAAAGAATGCGATAGGAGTAGAATTGGACAGCCCTCAAATATATACACATGTATGTATGTATATATATATGTGTGTGTGTGTATATATATATTTATATATATATATATATATATATTTATATATATATATATATATATATATATATATATATATATATATATATATATATATATATATATATATATATATATATATATATATATATATATATATATATATATATATATTGTTACGTGTGGGTCTTGGTTGATCATGTGTTATTCAATTTACGTAATTTTTACGGCCCTGCAAACCAAGATTACACGTAACCTGCCACTTGAAGCCAAAAGTTAACCTCAAAGACAGTCGTTAATTAGCCAAAGGTCGCCAGTTAAGGGTTATTAACCTTAACAAAGAATATTTGAGATGAATTTGATTTTAAACGCAACGGTTCTTCCAAACATTCGACGCGAGGCATACAAAGCATCGAGATTTAACCTGATTTTGCTTACCCTAAATCCTAGGTATTTTACTGAATAACGGGGTTGAAGCTAACAATATAATAATTAGGCTTAATCTAGACTTCGTAAACACATATACACTAAGTGGTGGCTGAAGGAAGAAAACAAAGAAAAATGTGAAATACAGAAAAGTACTAGTCAATCGACGAAGCTTCAACAAGAATCGGACTTACCGTGAATGTCGAGTCGCTGCGCAAACGAGGACCTCAGGAGTCGTATTCTGGCAGTCTTCCCAATTCACTAATTAAGATAGACGTAGGAGAAAAGTAATAAAGAACAAAGAATATCGTTCGGCACGCACGCAGCGTCACCCTGGTTCCGTGACCGCTGGGATCTCTCTGACCCGACCTCGCCGTTCCCGCCAGAGGAGGGCTTATACCGCCCGGGCAATCCGACCTTGACAAAGGCATCGTCGAATGCATAGAATAAAGCTTAAGGGCCACCATAACTAGGGGTCATTCAGCGTAAACCCTCTCTGAGGCTTAGGTCCCTAATGCCCTAGCATATTTTGTTTACAAACTTTCCAGCCTATGCGGCGCCATTTGTCTACTGCGGTGATTGTTATTTTTAAATTGCCTAGCCTACCGGCGGGCAGAGATGTTCTCTGTCGAGGTCAATCGGACTAATATTCCTACACCTAAATACATCGAGGGAACAGCAGATTTACAGCATATATATAATATTTATAAATATATATATATATATATATATATATATATATATATATATATATATATATATATATATATGAAAAAGACGAATACACAAAAAAAAGCTGCACAATAATCAATTCTATACGAAACTATATTCGAAATACAGAAGAAACACTTTAATAAACCATAAAAAAAGTTTCAGGAAACGACACAGAATTTTATCTAAGACATTCTACATAATGAAGATGAGTTCAAACTTTCCCAGACTGATTTCCTTGCGTCCTTTGACACTCTAAACCACGAGTCACTTGATGCCCACCTCCGTAACATTTTGTTCAAGTTTACGTACTTATTCTCCTTCATAGTGTTCAAGTGTTGTTGATGAAGTCTCATTAAAGCTGGACGTGCTATGATGGTTTCTCTCTGAAGTGTGACGTAAAGGTCTTTTTTTTTGTTGTTTTAATGT
>NC_089742.1:34258012-34260512 GCF_040412425.1 Macrobrachium rosenbergii | reverse complement strand
AATCCCCCTGTTATCTCTCCCTCCTCTCTCTCTCTCTCTCTCTCTCTCTCTCTCTACTCTCAACTTTCAATCGGAAAGAAGTCCCTCTATTTGTTATATTTCTCTCTCTCTCTCTCTCTCTCTCTCTACTTCGACCGTAAATCGGAGCAAACATCCCCCAACCCATCATAATCTCCGAGATGAGTTTTCCAGGAACTGATTGGTAAAGCCCGGAAAAGCTCAAAGTAATTGCGTATTAGGAGTTGTTGTGGGATTTTCAGAGGCAAGATCATCCTAATGAGGTACACTATATTATATTCCTGTCCTTTTCTTTCTATTAGCTCCTTCTTATTTTCTGTTTCGTTTACTTGGAAGAAAGGAAAAACGTCAAATGTTTTGGGAGAAGTGGTTTCCGGTAATTTTTTGTTTTCTGTAAGAGGTGCAGGCTTGGTTTTGTCTGCCCTTTATTCTGTCCTTTTTTATTTCTAGAGGGCTGCAAATTGGTATTTGATCATCCACCCTCCAGTTTTCAAATTGCAGCCCTAAGTTTTTTAGAAAAGCCATAATCGTGCTTTGGGAGACAGGATGCCACCACCGGGGCCGTGGTTAATTTTGTTTGCAGCTCATACAGCATTATACCGAGACCACCGAAAGATAGATCTTTTCGGTGGCCTTGATTATGGCATACTTTCTTGTGTTTTTCTGTCTGTAAGGACTTTAATTTTTTTCTGTCCTCCTTTAGATCATCCACCAAAACTACTGTCAATCGTCTGGGATGCTGTATCTTGTCCCAGAACATAGGATGGCCTAAAAAATGGTTTTGATTCGATGGGGGTATAAAATACCTTCAGTATAAAAAAAAAACATATATATATATATATATATATATATATATATATATATATATATATATAAATATATATATATATCTATATGTGTGTGTGTACCAAAATAACAATTTCTCTGTTGTTGTAAAGAGACTTATTTCCACTAACCCATTCAAGTTTACTTTGCAGTAATATATCTTATTCGCTTTTCCTGCAGAACAAACTCCCATCACCTATACTCTACTTCCCATTGGTCTTCAACTAGATGAAACGCCGTTCTGCGGTAGGTACTCGCTTTGACGTCTGTGGAGAGAGAGAGAGAGAGAGAGAGAGAGAGAGAGAGAGAGAGAGAGATGAACCTTGAGGGCTATCACTAAACTTAATTAAACATTATCTTTCACTGAACTCAAAATTTAATCTACAATACATATCACTCTCTCACGTGACATTTTATGAAGATTGAAGGCAAAAGTATAAATACTCCTCTGTAACATATACTGATAAAAACCTGTATATCACCCAGCAAAAGGGAAGGTTATTGAAAGACAACTGCAGGACAGAGAGAGAGAGAGAGAGAGAGAGAGAGAGAGAGGTGGGGTCCAAATGGCCTTATACAGGAGGAATTATCAACGTGGAGCGGTGTGGAAAATTCAGGATATGAACAAAGATATATTCCGCTCTCTCTCTCTCTGTTTCCCCCCTCATAGGTATCAATAAATAATAGACTTTTGTGGCGCCTCCCCTCGCGGACAGAATGTTAACAATAAATGCTCCTGCGCTCAGATAAATTTCCTGTTCGAATAACCTAAACAAAAATGAAATTGAAAAAAAAAGTAGCAGACATTTGAAAACATTTATTCTCAGCTTTGTTCTAAGTTTTTCATTTTTGTAACTGAGGAAATTTTTTACTGAAGGTGTTAGTTGCCTGTGGTTATAACCTATGATTTCTCGCTTGATGTGAAAATTTATATAATAAATAAAAATCCCAAGTTATTATTATTATTATTATTATTATTATTATTATTATTATTATTATTATTATTATTATTATTATTATTATTATTATTATTATTATTATTCAGAAAATGAAACCTATTCAAATGATGATTCACTTTATTTCCACTATTTCGTTTTTATATAAAGGTTACAGATTCCTATTGGTTGGAGAAAAGGAGGTTTGGATAGTATAGTTTCAGGTAGATGATGTCTGTGAATGACAGAGCTGTGATAAATAAGGGGTCAGAGTGTTTCCAAACTGGGAGTGAAAGTTTTAAAGGAAATAAAAAAAAGATGGCGTTCCGAATGTAACTATAGATGGGTGATAACAAAACAGTAATCTAATATAAATATTTTTGTCTAAATGTTATTACCGGTTATGAGGTGAATCGTAAAATGCATAAGCAATTACATGTATTAGTAGCCCTACAAAATAGAGTACAGAAATAGAGCCTAGGGAAGTGAAATTTGGTGTTTAAGAAGGGTATTTTAAACCAACCATTCTTCATAAACTTAAACTACTGATAATGAATATGAAGATCAGAAGACTGGCGTGCTGACAGGAAATTTGTTAAATGTAATACATCAGGTTTAAGACTTGAAGAAATGGTGAAATAATATAAATAAGACGAAGATGTGTGAGAAGTGTAGTAATGATGTATAGACAATGATTTTAGTTTTCTGAAAAGAAAACATTT
>NC_089742.1:34248012-34253012 GCF_040412425.1 Macrobrachium rosenbergii | reverse complement strand
TCTAAAACTCGGGTAAATGAAATTGACAACGCAATATCAGCGTTCCTGTCAGTATTGGCAAAATAAAAAAAAAATGACAAAATATTCATTACCGCTGGAGCTCGACAAAGCATTCGTTGCATAGCGTTGTTAAGTCATTACCGGATAGCAAAGAAAATATGGCATGTAATTGCAACTCACTGGTAAAATGTCCTTGAAAAACTATCATCATCATCATCATCAACTTGATAATTACATCAACAATAAACTCGCATTAAAATGGCCTTTAGAAATGCTGACCTTCATCAAGATAATGATGACACGAGCAATAATAATAATTATAGTTATGTGTCTTATAATTGTGTACTACAAAAGCTTTAAGTACCCTACATTGTTCAGCAAGTATCTTTCAAAAAGAAATTTTTACATCTCGCCAAATTTGACTCTAGTTTTACTCTAAGAAAATAGAGATTAGGTATTTTATTCAAAATCGTTATAAATATATAAAAATATAGAATATTCCAAAGACACACCTTTGTCAAAGTTTTATCATCTATTGAGGCTATCCACATAAGTCCAAATCTTTTTTCGAAAACAGGAAAATGAAAAATCGCTATGAATATTCAAGTTCTTGTTAATTCCTAAAAAAATACCTTTGGATCATGGCATTATCTTCAGAGAGTATTTTGGCATCTTTTAAGTAGTTCAATGTAATGCTCTTTTTTCGAAAGAGAATAGAAAATGATTTTATCTCTTCGGGGCGTTAAAGATACGGTATTCCTATCAACCTATTTAAAAAAAATGTTGGTTTGCAATATAATTACACCATTTTAAAGGATGTGTGGGTAGTTCATATGATGTAAAATTTTTGAAATAAAATTAAAAGGTTTGTTACCTTGAAAAGTAGACCCATTTGATCCACATTAAGGGTTGATGGTAGTTGAAGCAATAAATGATCTCCACAGCCTGTAATTTAGTGGTAATCATTAATTACAACGATGATCATTAATCAAATGATTTTATGATGGTTATTAAACTACTTTAAAAAAAGAGGGACCTGAATAGATTTTATGCATTACTTATCTAAAAAATCCTCAAGCACAAATTAGCTGCACTTATAACATGTATTGGCACTAACGGCACTGAATCCCGTAATAATAATAATAATAATAATAATAATAATAATAATAATAATAATAATAATATCACTATTCAGGAAAACCCCTGGAAAACACGGAAAACCACTGAAAAACTTCTGGAAAACACTGGAAATCACTGGAAACCCTGAAAAACACTGGAAACCACTGGTAAACACTGAAAACACTGGAAAACACTGGAAATCACTGGAAACCCCTGAAAACCATTGGAAAACACAACCGGTTGGTACATTATCCTAAGAACGAGTTACATTTGAAATTCAAGGGCACAGGATTACGGCTTTAGCTCATCAGAGCGTCATTTGCAAATCCTTTAGCCAAACTTGAACAGCAGTGGGTTGGATGGAAATGAATGAATTATACATTGGATAGTGGCCTTGATGTTATTTGAGTGGTGGGGAAACGTTGGAAGGTCTCTCTCTCTCTCTCTCTCTCCCTCTCTCTCTCTCTCTCTCTCTCTTTTCCCCTCTCTTTCATCTGGAAGATCTCTCTCTCTCTCTCTCTCTCTCTCATCTCTCTCTCTCTCTCTCTCTTTGGCCTCTCTCTCTCTCTCTCTCTCTCTCTCTCTCTCTCTCTCTCTCTCTCTCTCTCTCTCTCTCTCTTTTCCCCTCTCTTTCATCTGGAAGATCTCTCTCTCTCTCTCTCTCTCTCTCTCTCTCTCTCTCTCTCATCTGAACGGTCTCCCTCTCTCTCTCTCTCTCTCTCTCTCTCTCTCTCTCTCTCTCTCTCTCATCTGGCATCGTAGCTTAGTGGTAGCGCGTCTAGCTCACAACTGAAAGACCGGCGCGCGTCCGAATCTCGAACCGGACGAGGAGGGACGACTAGGCACGTTCCCCAAAATCCTGTGCGCCTCTACTGACCTAAGCACTGAACTGGGTCCTTAGCTGTCAATTGGATTGTTAGGGGTCATATTTAGGTTTGAGAGAGAGAGAGAGAGAGAGAGAGAGTAGTCATTGCCCCGTCAAAATATATACCGTCAAAGCGGGAAGGCAGTGACGAGGCAATCCTCTTTGAAACCTTTCGTAAGATATTCATGACGCTCCTCCTGAAGAGGACTACTGCAATTTCCGATTTATGCCGAGGGATAATTTCCGTGTAGTGATACAGGAGTGGGTAGCACTTGCATGCTATTGAAATACAGTGGTTAGGAGCGCTGGTGATTTTGCATCGGTTTATAAAGGCCAGGACACGACAACTTTGTTCTCTAATTATTTTATTTCATTAAGTTGAGCGAACTATACAGGAAATTTAGTGAAATACAGGTATTGGAAGGGCTGCTGATTTTGCATCGGTTTATAAGATCCAGAACACGATTTTACGTCACTGAATGAATCAGATAGGAAACTTAATTCCTTTACCTATTGTTCGATTAAACTGATAAGGAACATCCGAACTTTTTTTTTTTTTTACCGCAATCGGTTGTAGCAATTAGTTTTTATCTCAGATTTGCTATAAATTTGTTTCTAATGAGCTCAGAATATGCCTCAGGTGTTACTGGGATCTTTCATCACTTTGGTGACACTATAAGAGTGAAGAATCACAAGTTTACAAAACCCTGAGGATTTCTGAGACGCGAAGGTGCCTTGCTTGTATGAGGTGACTTTTTTTCTCTTTATTTATATACGATATAATTGATTACTTTCTTCTGTGTCTTTACCTTAGAACTTACTCAAAATAGTTTCTATAATCTTTTTCGTTCGTCAATTTTAACTGGATCATTCCATTTGATATGTTTTCTGTCTCGTATTTTTATCTTCTTGTTGTAGTTAAACTGTTTATTAGAACGAAGTCACAAACTGAAAAGAAATCCCACTAACAAACGTGCGCGCAAATGGGTGCTTCATAAAGTCAAATGAGTTTCAAAAGGTAAAATAAGTATTTCAGAAGGTAGAATGAGCAGGTAAAATGAGTTTCATAAGGTAAAATAAGTATTTCACAGGGTAGAATGAGCATTCCATAGGGTAAAATGAGTTTCAAAAGGAAAAATAAGTATTTCATTAGGTAGAATGAGTATTTCATAAGGCGAAATGAGTTTCGAAAGGGAAAATAAGTATTTCATAAGGTAGAATGAGTATTTCACAAGGCGAAATGTATTTCAAAAGGGAAAATAGGTATTTCTAAGGTAGAATGAGTATATCTTAAGGCTAAATGAGTTTCAAAAGGTAAAGTAAGTATTTGACAAGGTAGAATGAGCATTTCATAAGGCAAATTGAGTTTTAAAAGGTAAAATAAGTATTTCATAAAGTAGAATGAGTGTTTCATAAGGTAAAATGAGTTTCAAAAGTGGAAATAAGTATTTCACAAGGCAGAATGGGCATTTCATAGGGTAAAATGAGTTTCAAAAGGTAAAATAAGTATTTCACAAAGTAGAATGAGTAATTCATGAGGCAAAATGAGTTTCAAAAGCTAAAATAAGTATTTCATAAGATAGAATGAGTATTTCAAAAGGTAAAATGAGTATTTCAAAAGCTAATACAACAAAGTATTACATAAAGTAGGATGAGTATTTCATAAGGTAAATTGAGTGTTTCAAAAGGTAATACATCAAAGTCTTACATAAAATAGGATGAGTATTTCATAAGGTAAAATTAGTATTTCAAAAGCTAATACATCAAAGTATTACATAAAGTAGGATGAGTATTTCATAAGGTAAAATGAGTATTTCAAAAGGTAACGCATGAAAGCATTACATTTATCGCATGACCCGATAACGTTCGAGAAATGATCTTTCGTAACGACATCCCACCGGTACTGACGGGGGGTTTGAAAACGGCTGGAACCCGCGAGCGGCTGGAACACAATATCCTAAATACACATTACATTCAGAATTCCAGCGCATTGGATAATGGCTTTAGCTCATCAGAGCGTCATTTGCGTTTGAATAACTATGGGAACAAACAAATCCTTTGGCCAAACAGGAAGTGGAGTGGGTTGGGGGTAAAGAATGAATTATGTATTGGATGGTGGCCACGATATGATGAGAGAGAGAGAGAGAGAGAGAGAGAGAGAGAGAGAGAGAGAGAGAGAGAGAAAATGTTAAGATTCTTTTGTCCCTAATCTCATCTCACTTCTCTCTCTTTAAGAGAGAGAGAGAGAGAGAGAGAGAGAGAAATGGAATTCTATTTTCACCATTCTTGTCTTTCTCTCTCTCTCTCTCTTTATGGACTCGCTGAGAGAGAGAGAGAGAGAGAGAGAGAGAGAGAGAGAGAAATTCTCTTTCCCCAACCCGATCTCTCTCTCTCTCTCTCTCAAGATGTTGAGATTCTCTTTCCCTTAACCTCACTCTCTCTCTCTTTTTCTCTCTCGACATTAGTATTCTCTTTCCCATAACCCCATCTCTCTCTCTCTCTCTCTCTCTCTCTCTCTCTCTCTCTCTCTCTCTCTGGCTTTGAACTTGATTGCTGGGATTTCAGAATGGTGATTAAGATACCCACGTGTAGCAGCTCCTCAGGTGCGCTATCCTTGCAATCACACAGGTGAGGAGACTAATCAAAATTAGGAATTACAGGTGAACAAGAACTCGTTTCAATTTTTTCTTTTGTTTCGCACAGTTCAACTTACAATATAAACGCGTTCGTCATCTGTTCTCTGTCAGGATATTGTTTACTGTAGGCTACGATGCAAATTACTTTTCCATTTGTAAATTGACTGAATTTACCATTTTAATTACCTACCTCACCTGAGGTAATTGATATTTTATTCAGTGACGTCTTCGCCTTCAAAATGACAGTTACATAGAAATATTTTAAAGCAGTGGCTGAGTTCTGTTGTATTTCAGTAATAATAATAATAATAATAATAATAATAATAATAATAATAATAATAATAATAATAATAATAATAATAATAATAAAATAAAATAAA
>NC_089742.1:34233012-34238012 GCF_040412425.1 Macrobrachium rosenbergii | reverse complement strand
TATATATATATGTGTGTGTGTGTGTGTGTGTGTATATATATTATAATTATATATATATATATATATATATATATATATATATATATATATATATATATACACACACAAACACACACACACACACACACACACATATATATATATATATATATATATATATATATATATATATATATATATATATATATATATATATATATATATATATACACTACAAACACACACACACACACACATATATATATATATATATGTATATATATATATATATATATATATATATATATATATATATATATATATATTATATATATATATATATATATATATATATATATATATATATATATATATATATATATATATATATATATATATATGTAGTAAATTGGCTTTAATGACCTGTTTGAATGTTTATCTGCATTCTGTAGTTAGTAATGGTTGTTTTCTCTGTCAGTGTTGTATTTGTTTACTTTTGACAGTCCCAGTGTATCTTACTCTGTTGACTGCTGTAACTCTCTGTGGCGGGATCTTAGCTGAATAAAGCCTTGAAGATGCATTGAGGTTTTCATTACAATTTATTCAGCTAAGACAACTTGCATATTCGGCTGCAGAATGGAACGCGCTCTTCGGCCAGAACGTCTCGATATTCTACCCACGTCCCCAGATGCTGCTCGAGTTTTCAAGCATTGGCTGTTCATCTTTTCCCGATACAAAAATGCTACTGGAAGGAACTAACGACGTTTATCTTGGTATGCTTGCAAATGCATTATCGCCTGAGAACTTTGAGCTTATATCTGATTGCTCTACTTACGATGACGCCATCGCAAAACTGAATAAAGTTTTCATACAGCCTGCGAACGAAATTGTTCTCGACATCGTCTTGCCACTCGTCGACAGATGTCAGGAGAAACAATAGACGAGTATTTACGTGCTCTGCACAAACTTAGCGTTGACTGCAACTTCAAGGACGTTTCTTCAGAGGTATATAGAGATGAAAGTATTCGTGATGCTTTTATTGCTGGGATTTCCTCTCAACATATTCGCACGAGATTACTTGAAAATAAAACGCAACACGTTATCTGCTGCTGCTGACCAAGCCAGAGCTCTAGAACTCGCTTTCAAGGATTCGCAGTCTTATGGAATTCCTTCCGATGAATGTATTCCTGCAGCCGCCGTCAAAACTAGGCCTGAATATGATGATCATGCCCCTGTTTGTGAAAAGGCCGACAGGTCCGATGCTCCAGATGATGATTTAGTTGCTTTGACTCTACAAGAGAAATGTTTCTTCTGCGGGTACAGGCGTCATCCTAGAAAAAAGTGCCCTGCAAAGGAAGTTAATTGTCGAAAATGCAACAAACTTGGACATTTTGCTAAGGTGTGTTTAAGTAAATCAAAAACTACTTCTGCCGCCTCTTCGTTCACCGCTGCTCTTGCTTCTGTTCCATCTACACTGAATCATTCCGTTTTCCCCATTTTTATGCGTGGAACCAAAGTAAATGCCCTAATTGACACTGGAAGTTCAGAAAATTTCATTAGTGATAATATTCTGAAAAATATGAAATTACCTGCGACTCCTTATTCAGGAACTATCTCAATGGCTGCTTCTCATTATGTGTCCATTGACATTGTAGTCAATGGACGTGAGTATTCCAGTGTCAAATTTCTTGTGCTACCCTGGACTTTGTGCGGATGTAATTCTTGGAATCCCTTTTCTTAATAAGCATTCTAGTGTGACTGTGTCATACGGCGGCACTCGACCTAAACTTGAATTATCTGCATTAGCTACGTTGTCAATCACGCCCCCAAGAGTATTCCGTAATCTTTCCTGATTGCCATCCTATTGCTGTGAAATCAAGAAGATATAGTGCTTCGGATGCAGAGTTTATAAGGACAGAAATCGATCGTCTTCTTGAAGAGGTGTAATTGAACATAGTACATCGCCATGGCGTGCTCAAGTGGTGGTTGTTCACAACAGGAATAAGAGACGTATGGTTGTCGATTATTCGGAGACTATTAATAAATTCACCTACCTGGATGCATATCCTCTTCCTAACATAGACGACCTAGTCAATGAAATAGCCAAGTACAAAGTGTTTAGTTCTGTGGATTTAAAAGTGCTTATCATCTGGTCCCATTACCAGAGGAAGATCGACCTTATACTGCCTTTGAAGCTGACAGCGGCCTCTATCAGTTTACTAGGCTGTGTTTTGGTCTCACCAACGGAGTGGCAGCTTTTCAGAGGATTATTAATGATATCATTAGAACGAATGGTCTAGAGGGTGTTTATGCTTATCTTGACGACGTCGTTGTTTGTGGCAATACTCAAGAAGAACACGACGAAAACCTTAGAAAGGTTTATGGAAGCTGCTCGTCGTTATAACATGATACTGAATGAAGCTAAGTGTGTTCTGTCCTCTCACTCTATACGTATACTTGGCTATGAAATTAGTCATAATGAGCTGCGACCTGATCCTTCACGTCTAGAGGCCCTGATGAACATGCCTGTTCCGCAGACTAAGTCGCTGCAACGATTGACAGGCCTCTTTGCTTATTACTCTCGCTGGATTCCTCGTTTTTCTGAAAGGATTCGCCCTCTCGTCAATGCCTTTCTTCCCTCTCTCCAGAAGCTGTTGGTGCTATCAGTAATTTGAAGGATGCCATATCTTCGTCTGTCAAAGCTGCTGTAGACGAAAATTTGCCCTTTACTGTTGAAACCGATGCTTCTGACTTTGCCATTGGAGCTACTTTAAACCAGGATGGACGTCCAGTGGCCTTTTTCTCGAGATCCCTCACCAGTGCCGAACAGAGACACTGCAGTGTTGAGAAGGAGGCTTATGCAATTATCGAATCTGTAAGGAAATGGCGCCATTATCTGACTGGAAAGCACTTCACACTGGTAACCGATCAAAAGTCTGTTTCTTTCATGTTTGATGGCAAGCATAAAGGGAAAATAAAAAATGAAAAATTCTGCGATGGAAAGTAGAACTTATGCCCTATTCTTTTGATGTCAGCATCGGCCTGGTAGGTTGAATGCTGCAGCAGATGCTTTATCACGAAACTTGTGCTCGGCTATTCATACTCAACAGTTATATCAACTGCACGAGAGTCTCTGTCACCCAGGAGTTACTAGGTTTATGCATTTCATCAAAGCTCGAAATTTTCCCTATTCTTTGGAGGAGGTCAAAAGGGTAATATCATCTTGTCCAACCTGCAGCAAGTGCAAACCTAGTTTTATCGTGCCCCACCAGTTCAACTGATACAAGCCATGAAACCATTTGATCGTTTAAATGTTGATTTACCAAAAGGTCCACTATCCCCTTCACATGCTGGCAATCGCTACATACTGATAATTGTTGACGAATACAGTAGATTTCCTTTCGCCTTTCCTTGCAAGGATATGATGGCCGCTACCATTATTTTCATGTCTCACTAAGCTGTTCTCGACTTTTGGTCTGCCCAACTACGTGCACTCCGATAGAGGAGCATCATTTATGTCCTCTGAACTCAAATCGTTCTTCCTTAAACATGGCGTCGCAACAAGTCGTTCTACACCCTATCATCCAACTGGTAATGCCCAATGTGAGCGTTTTGTTGGGACCGTATGGAAATCCGTGATGCTTGCCTTGAAGTCTCGTGATTTACCGCCAACTGCTTAGGAAATGGTTCTTGATGATGCATTGCATTCGATTCGCACTCTGCTTTCCCTACTACTGGTGAAACCCCTCATGAGAGAATATTCATCTTTCAGCGAAAGACCTCCTCCGGAATGAGTCTTCCCACTTGGTTGTGCGGAATTGGGAACTGTTCTTCTGAGAAGACACGTGCGTAGAAAGAGAGATCCTCTCGTTGAAGAAGTTCAGCTACTAGAAGCCAACCCTTCATGTGCACATGTTAGATTTGAGGACGGACGTGAGGATACTGTGGCTATCAGTGATTTAGCTCGATGTCCTCGGCGCTGTGCCACCTCCACCAGGACCGGCAAGACAGCTTGAGGATGAGGTTGAATCTGTCAATAAAGAAGATGCTTCTGAAACGCAGAATCTTGAACGGTCTATCTGTGATGATGTTACAAATTCTAATAATGATGATAAGTTGTCTGTTGCCCCTAGACGTTCTCAACGCGTACGTCGTCCTGTAGATCGTCTGACCTATAACTAATTGTACTTGTAAAAATGTAGTTCTATGACTGTATTTTTGTAAGATGACGCTTTATGGTATTTATATAAAATATTTATATTCAATAAGGTATAACAATGTTATTAAAGCCGGGGTGAATGGTAAATTGGCATTTGCCTTAATGACCTGTTTGAATGTTTATCTGCATTCTGTTGTTAGTAATGGTTGTTTTTCTCTGTCCGTATTTGTATTTGTTTACTTTTGACAGTCCCAGTGTATCTTACTCTGTTGACTGCTGTAACTCTCTGTGGCGAGATCTTAGCTGAATAAAGCCTTGAAGATGCATTGAGGTTTTCATTACAATATATATATATATATATATATATATATATATATATATATATATATATATATATATATATATATATATATATATATATATATATATATATATATATATATATATATATATATATATATTCAAGAACTGCATTGCTCCACTGGATACTTCATTGAAATTTCCCTCTAGCCCTATATACATTTACTTGTTCCTGTTTAGTAGGTTTGATCCCGAGCTATTCCACCTTTTAATTTGACCTGTATTTGAGATCATTCAACGGGATGCCTTTCTTCCATTGATGGATTCAATCTGCTGTTTTTTACTTTAATCCGAGGAGACATGGCGAAATTTGACAAAATATCTATAATAAAAACTCCACAATTCTAGTGATAAATTTAGTGATCAATTTAAAATAGAAATAGAGAAATAAAATATAGATATATCAGTTGTCAAACACGTTCTTAATTTATTCTTCTTCGTTCTTGAACGTCAAAATTCTTAAAAGTATATTGAGTAATTTACAGTAAGTATTAATACTTTT
>NC_089742.1:34175512-34228012 GCF_040412425.1 Macrobrachium rosenbergii | reverse complement strand
AAATAGCAGTGAAGCAAATACAATTATAAAATTCAGTCAAACTTTAGAGAATTTGAAAGTCATTCCTAATGTTATCTTTAAATACAAAATATTGTAATATAATTTAATTTTTTTACTAGCATTATATATATATATATATATATATATATATATATATATATAATATATATATATATATATATATATACATATATATATATATATATATATACATATATGTTTTTTTATACATACATATATGGATCAAGTTTACTAAGTATTTTTAAGAGAATTTTATGCATATTTATTTAATAAACCTATATTGTCACCATAACGTTTAATCATGTTTGAATAACCAAGAAAAAATCACCTTTTGTATAATTAGCAGTTGAAAGTTTAATCTTTTATAAATACTTATAAAAGTGAATAGATCAAATTTAGTATTCGGCGTCGGTGAAAATTGCATATTTACGTAGATAAACAATTAACATGGATCAAACCGGTCGAGAATTGCGGGTGATCTGATAAATAACAAAGTAAAGTATCTAGTTTAAACAGACACTGGAGTATTAAACATTGTCCGGGGCTGGCCATAATATTAAATTTATAAAACTAGTAAACCAGCACGAAGTTTCTAACGGGAATCAGCTTATTCTGAATACACCACATTATAGCGAGAAATGAAGGCCACCGAAAATACATCTATCTTTCAGTGACCGGTAAAGCTGTATGAGCTGCGGCCAGCATTGTAATCCACCCCTTGAGAACGGAACCTATCCTATATCGTTGCCAGAATTTCACGATAAATTAGCACCGTTTCATCTTAAATTAAATTCGATCAGTGTTTGCTAGAGGTTCTGAATTTGGTATGTTTGATGATTGGAGGGTGGATGATCAACATGCCAATTTGCATATATCTATATATATAATTTCTAATATCTGAGGGCGGACACAAAAGTGCTGACGGATGCAATGTGCTGGCATTCAATAGTTTTTCTGCTTCAGAAAAGTATAGATGTAAAATGTACCCAGTTTATACTGGCGCAATCAGGTTTTCTGTACAGCGTAAAATAGTTGTATTTGAACCTCTGCGCTGAATATCCCGAGAAAACTCTCAGCCGCGTTCCATGAAACTCTCAGCCGCGAAACTGAAAATTTCAGCCACGCCTGGTATTAGCAATCATGTTGTTGGCACCTCTTCGGTAAAATCATAGCTAAAAATAACCTGAAGAAGAAAGGAAACAACTGAGATATAAGGGCTGCAATTCAGATGTCCCATTATTTTTGGATGATCCATCATTGAAACAAAACCCATTATCTTCAAGTTTTTAAGATCTGTTGGCGGAAGAAAAAGTGAGGAAGAGGAAAAAGTAAGGAAGGAATCAGTGCGGATGGACAGACAAAATAGCCATCTCAGTAGTTTTCTTTTAATGGTCTTGAATGGATATTTAAAATCAACATACTGAGAGATCACGTGTTTGGAACAAAGAAAAATATTTTTCTGTACGTTAATATTTGGTATGGACGGTTTATTAATAATTGATTGAAAAAAAATTGCATTTTTCCACAGATCATATAAGAAAATCAGTTTTAGTATCTCGTAATGGAAGTTTGAACAATATTGGTGTTCGAGTTTTTTTTTAGAGTATCTTGTCTACTTATCACATACACGAGTACATTTCTGAAAAGAAATGGGCATGCTTGCCCTACTAGATTGATTTTCCATAAAAATTAGTTTCCGCTTTCAGTATCGTAAACGATATTGCTCGAAGGGATGCAACGATCTGAGTTCTGTCCAGCGGGTCAAATTTTCAAATCGAAATAGTTTTCCTCTCGAAGACAACAGCAAACATTTCTTTATGTTGTTTCAATATTGAATTTTTTTTTGTTCACTCTTTTGTTCATTAAAAGTGCTACCCTTTTCTACAGACGTGTACGGATACGCTCATACAAAACAAACGCACACATACGGAATACACCCATTTATAAACAATGAAAAGTAAACAAAGAACTCCGGGGTGATAAACAAGAAACATTTAAAGAATGCTCTTCTACTCATGAATGACAAAATATAAAAACATCTGTTTACAAAGCTCTTCTAAATGGCAGATGGGGATTATAAAGGAAATATGTACCCGAAATCCAACACAGTTGAAAAATTTTTTGGTGGTCAGTATCTTTCACTGTATAATTTTTTTTAATTGACTTGTCACTGCTGTCGAGCGGTTGGGCCTAATCTTTCGTAAAACCTTTTAAATATTTACCCCTGTTTAAAGATCTACTAATTCTTTATCTGTGTTGGATAACAGAGTACATATTTTCCTTTATCTGTCATTTATACAGAGCTTTCTTTGTAAACTATTTTTATATTTCTATCAATCTGCTAAGCAAGGACAGTAAATAAAGGCTTGATTATAAATACGTCCTTTCTCTTTGACAATTATTCCTTAAATTATAATTCATCACGTTCCATATTTTCGTGATTTGTTATACATACACAAAATATACACACACATTATATATATATAATGGATGAACATATATATATGGACGGAGATATACATACAGGCATATATATATATATCATTTTTTCTCCTCTGTAAATACACAAGAATTTCATATACTATATATATATACAACAGATATATGAGAGAGAGAGATATATATAGAGAGATAGAGAGAGAGAGAGAGAATGTCTTTAAAAAGAGAGAAAGTCTGTAGAGAGAATGTCTGAGAAAGTCTGTAAAAAAGAGTGTAATATGAATATAAAGCCCCATAAAACACTATTTAAAGATTTGAAACCATAGAGGAGGGAGAAGGGCTTAAGTGAAAAAACTGTTCAGAGAGAGAGAGAGAGAGAGAGAGAGAGAGAGAGAGAGAAATATGGACGAAAAGTGAAAAGGGGAGACAGAAGAAATAGGGGAATCAGGAAGAGAGAGAGAGAGAGAGAGAGAGAGAACTATAAATAAGGAGAAAGCTGTAAAAAAATATAAATAGATATATATAAATATGATAGTCTATATATATATAGAGATATAATATTTTTGTACTCAAAGTGTAATAAGAAAATAGGAATTTAATATTAGAGAGATTTCTCATTGACTTAAGACTCAGATGAGTAATCTCTCTCTCTCTCTCTATTCTGAGACACACACACACACACACACATGAATATGATATATATATATACCTATCTATATATATATATTATAATGTTTCATAACTGTAAACATACTGTATATTAGAGTTACATGTAAACACATACAGTAGTACAACACATTACACATTACAATGAAATTGAGAGAGGGAGGGAGAGAGAGAAAATCATAGTTGATCTTTCCATTTGCATTCCATTTACAACTTTTATGTTACGTATGAATTTTTACACACATAACAAAGCCTACTATACACTGTATTTAATGGGAAAATCAGGTAAAAGTTGCTATGAAAGGAAAGTAAAATCCCCCCCCTCACGTTTTGCATATTATTTTCATATATATAAAATATTCATTTTTTTGTAATTCGTATGATGCTGAAGCCTGCGCTGTTAACTGTCAAATATGCAAACGGAAAATAAAAAAAATTCAGGGGCGGAATTCTGATTTATTTCTACACTGACACGACAAATGCTTTTTTGAAACTAACCATCACTATTTTCATTTTCTATTTTTATTTATTTTCTTTTCATTTATTTTTTTCTTGTAAAATTACAGAAGAATGACCTTGCTTCAATAACTATTTCATTCGGACAAAAGTTTCTGCAGCCGTAAAATTTAAAGTTGATTACAGTAGAGGAAAATACAATAATTTGAATACAGTCTCTCCGTGGCTCAAAATAAATGACGCCAATCAAATATTTAATTATTTATGTCGAGAAGATGCTTTTTGTTTCAGAAACAATAGCGTCTCAATGTAACAGGCACTTTTAGGGTCTGGCGTTTCTGACAGGTAATAGCCCGTAAAGTAACAAGGATCCTATATTAAAGTCTGCAGTTGGATTTTTTTTTATAGATATCGTAAAGTAAAATAATATAGTTCCTAACCTAAACTGTCCCTTTCCTTTACCTGAAACAGACATTTTTATGGCACGGTCTAACAGGCAAAAAAAGATGAGAGGTTGGTTTCTCAGTTATTCAGCTTTTCCAACCAGCCGCTAAAACGTACAATCAAAGGCCAGAAAATGGATCTATCTTTCGGTGGTCTCAGGATCACTGGGAAGAGCCAACCAGATTAATGAACACACTGATGAGCCTATCCCATATCGTAGTCAATCTTGCACTATGGCAAACTTCTGAGGCCTTAAAAGAGAAAGGTAGTCATTGGGCAGAAGGCTGCAATTTGGTATGTTTGGTGATTGGAGGTGCAGTTAGCCATACACGCGGGCGAGTGGCCTAGCCTCGTAGTTTTCACCCTCCAAGGGCGGACAGAATGTGCGTACAAAAAGTGCCTGACGTGAAAAAAGTGCGGACGGTCATCCACGAAAGGACCAATAGGAACTTTGAGTACGATGTCAATTGTCACATCTTCCTTGTCATCCTTCGAAAGAGACCCATTCCCTAGGTAAAGTGTTTAGTAAAGACATTTCAGCTAGTTGACGTCTGCTAAGTTTGAAGTGTTACTGATTATTTTCATTTACGGCATCTTTCATAATTAAAACTCATTTTATAATCAGTGCCTTTGCAGTGTTTCGTTCTCGGTAAACGTGACCACAAAAATGCATCAGCTTTTAAACAAAGAATTAATTTCCAGTAATTATTCATATGTTCACAATTTTACAACCGTAAGACCTTGAAATTAAATCTTAATCAGAGGGACCAATCGCAGGGAATTATTCGTAAACTGAATGCCTAATCAGTTTTGATCCCGGTGTAATTTCAGGCGTTGCAAGCCGACTTAAACAATTCAATTACCCATTTTCCTTCTAATGCTTTATTTTGTAAAGGTTATGAATCATTACACCTTTATGAAAGATTTTAATTTTCTTGAAGTAGAGTCTACTGTTCTGTAAAATTACTGGACTTTGAAGGGTTTTACGATTTACGTTAATTCAGAACTTACAGTCAATTAAATAATGTTTGATACTTGCTGGGCCTGTAAAAAAATTTTGATATTTTTAATCTTATCATCGGATGGTTTCATAAAAATTACATATACAATATATATATATATATATATATATATATATATATATATATATATATATATATATATATATATGTATATATATATATATACTCATATATGTGCATAGTTACATACATATATATGTGTGTATATATATATATGTATATATATATATATATATATATATATATATATATATATGTATATATATATATATATATATATATATATATATATATATATATATATATATATATGTATCTTATATATTATTGCCCTCATATTCATAATCATATGTATTAAAATATAGGTTGAATCTAAATATGTGTATACATAATAAATGTAAGCTCAATGGATAATATAAGAATTAAAATCTTAAAACTGGCTCCAATCGTAGGGAAAGGACTCAACTCCCAGAAGTGTCTTCTTCAATTTAATTTGCTCACTCTCTACTCTCTCTAAAATAGAAACCTCTCTCTCATTTACAATTTATTTTAGACGAGAAAAGAAAAATTTTTTTTGGTCTTGTCGGTATAAAACCATTAAGCCCAATTGAAAAACGGCGTCTCAATTAAACATATATCAGTATTTAATTTAGTGATCAATGGTGGTCCTCCCCAAATATACTTTTGAGAGCTTCAACTCTCTCACTCTGATTAACTCTCTCTCTCTTCTTTATTTGTTCTCTGGAATGATCCTCTCTTAAGCTTCTTATTCAAGTGTAAATCTTTTGTGTTAGATTATTGAAGATGAAATGTGAGGTCTTTTCCATCGAGTAGCTTACATTAAGATTTTCACTCAAAGAAATTATTTTTGTGGACTATTTTTTTGATCAGGGAGAAATCATATGCTAAATGAAACATAGATATTTTTCCAGGCATGGAGAAACAGTAACTGTCATCCCTTAGATTCCTGGAAGGTTTCAAATCGCCTGAGCTACGAGTGCAGATTCTTTGCGGCTTATTAAGAGTAACAAACAGCATAAGCAGTGAAATGATAAAGTTGAAAGGAAAAATATTTAAAATATACAATCGACATAGTGGAGGTAATTGAAGGGTGGAATAAAATTTTTCGACATCCGATGAAAGGCCTGCATTGCAGGTATGGTCCTGATCATAATTTGGTAACGTTGCAAAGTGACATGTCCTGGAATGAAGGACGCAGAAATGTCAGGAAATGAAGGCTTCCGTTGCCCTCTTCACTGCAACGGTTTATGAAACAGAACATGTCGCAAAATGCCAGCTATGTTCCAAGTGACACGACCACGCACATGATGTTCCGTAAACAAGTGGACATGCCAACACACTTTCAAGTCGTTGCAAGTGAAAATGCGGGCCTGGAATGCGGTTCCACCAAGAAATGTAGAGAGAAAGAGTTGCGAAGGAAAGAACCTGCAATGTGTTTCATTGATAACAGAACATTCTAAATGAGGCTATTTGCCGTGACATGACCTGCAATGATGTTCGTTACTGGACTAATCTCTCTCTCTCTCTCTCTCTCTCTCTAAAGTGACATGACCTGGAATGGCACTTCCATTGCAAAGAAGAATGTCGAAAGTTGCTACATTGCAAGAACTGAGGCTATTAAGGATTAGGTTCCATTGAGGACATGTATAATAATTTCTACACTGAACCAGATTATTTACGGCCTGCAATAAGGGGTTCCATTGAAAGAAATGTAGTTATATAAAAAGAATAAATGATCCTCCTGCAATACAATTAGTATTCCAGTGACTTAGTTTAATACAAGGCTACATTGCAAGACGACTTAGTAGATGAACTAGTAAGCAAATGGGACTACGTTTCAAAAAGGTTATGTCCAAAATTCCCTTTTTACATGATTAGGAAAAGTATGCCCGTCATGAAATAAATCTGCAAAATACAAGCTTAATTTCGAATCATTGGGTAAAAAATATGGTATTCACTTCGGTGAAAATCGAATTGCCTTCTGAAAAAAAGCATCCAAAATCAGTAATTGGCACGAACAAGCAAATACAGCATTTAAGAAAACACTAGGTCGTGCAATAAATCAAGGTTTAACCCTTGATTACGGCCGAGATGAGACTCCTCACACTTACCACAAACCGGAGGTTTTCAGACGGTAGTCACCAGCATACTACCAGACGCACGAAATCATAACAATCATTGTAATAGCGTTTGTATTTGTTGTTTTGCTGCAAATTAACCTGTTTTATTTATATATGATAATATTGTGATAGTAGCGATCCGTGATATAGATATTATGTAATTAATGTAACAACACAAAATAAATAAACATAGGATAAGTACTATATATCAGTTTAGTGTTGCCAGAGGTATAAGCACTGCACTGATTGAGGATGACAGTCTTCTTTTTTTTTTTTTTTTGTCATTTCTCTAATTCTGTTTGAATCCGTAAGGGACAGCTACATCACAGATTGTGTATTATAGTTAAAAATTATTTGTATATCTGTCAGAAAACTAATCATAAAGAAATGTTCATCATTTTTTATGGTTCCGCTTTACTATTCACTGGCTGGCAAAAAAAAATGAGAGAAGAGAGAGAGAGAGAAGAGACGACAGAAATAAAAAATTTTACCTATGATTTATTCCTTCTAATTACATCAATAACATTGAGAGTAAGTAGACACAATCACAATATTGGTTTGCAATATTAACCACATTTCTGGGTAATATTTTTATCAATGATCAACACCAGCTGACAAAGGGATACGCAATCTAGAAATTCAGATGAATTCTGCAGTGTTTGGAAAATGGTTTTAAACCTAACTTCTTCCCAATATAGGGCCATCTGTCATAGTGTTGATAACGCTTCTTATCATTCAGTTCGAATTAATAAACCTCCGACAATGTCTGCCAAAAAGGATGAAGTTAGAGGCTAATAATAAAATTAGTAAAGTTGCAAGGCATTCATGTAAAGAAAATGATTACGTGATTGACACTGGCAAGAGATCATGGACATAGTGGTTAGGTTGCCTCCATATCACTGCCAGTATAATGCAAATGAACTGATATGGGCGCAGGTGAAATCATACGTGGCAAAGAAGAATCATTTTAAAATCAGACCTGCTTCCTTTGGTCAAGAAGCAATTGAATCCATATCTTCTGACAATCTGGGCTAATGATGAGACATGCCGAAGATATAAAAAGAGATGACGTCAAGAGATGTTTGCATTGATAAATATATAGATTCTTTTGTTATCGATGTAGCATCCTCTGACGAGGATTCTTCATAAGTACGTCTCTCATACTTCGATTGTAAATAAATTTATTGGGCTTTCCTTGTTGTGTGATATCCTGTTGAACACTGAAATTGAAATAAATTGAAATATAGATCTGTTTTTCGACAGAAAGTGGCAGAAATATCTTTAAAAATCTACATATAACAGAAATGCCAGCAGTGATGAGTATCATATGACAGTGCTTTAAATGCACAGGTAAATCTAATACTGTATAAATGTGTAATATATATATATATATATATATATATATATATATATATATATATATATAATTATGATATAGTTTTTGAGCTTTTTTATTTAACAACAAATTTGTTTTTATCTTTCTGTATTAATTGAATTTTCAAACAATATAAAATAAGTTCATAACATTCTTTAAATATTTCTAAATATTGTTACATATATATATATATATATATATATATATATATATATATATATATATATATATATATATATATATATATATATATATAAAATATATATATGGGTGTAAAGAATATTTATTATGAGCTGACTTTTATAGCTGCACAGAAAATTCAACCTTGATACAGCAAGGAGGTAAAGACGGATCACGGCATGCACGAAAGAAAACACCAAAAGCTCAAAACTATATCACAAATTATATGACTTTCATAACAGCAAAGGAACAGTAATAAAAAACTGTAGTAGATGACGTAACTCAAGAACATTGCTCACTACAGCATCAAATAAACAAAACTGAAAATGAAAGCACATCTAGGTTTCCAAATTTTTTTGCATCTATCATTTTCATATATTGAATTTTTTTTTTTATCTAAATTTAAGTGGGACAACAAAACTTCATTCAGAACTTTCTATTATAGTACACGTGCTTGATAACAAGCGCAAACAATGAGAGCTTGAAGTCAGAAGGTTAATGGTCAGTTTAAGAGGGGCAAAGTCTCTTCCTAAAACGGTCGTACTATAGTAACCTCCCCTTTGTTTACGCCTTTCTTGTTTACTCTTATTCAGTTTTCATCCTCTGACTTTTTACTACTGAAGGTAATCTATTTCTTGTTTTTGTCATTGTCATTTTTCAATCTTTAAAGCATTTTAATTTTGTAAGCTCTGTTGTCAGTTTTAATTAGTGTTTTTGTATCTTTTAGCCAGAAAAGATGGGATGGTGATCCCGAAGCGCACCTATTAATAAATATATCAATGATGAGCTGACTGTTCTTCCTATCCGTACTCCCTACTATGCATATATGTATATATATATATGTATATATGTATATATGTATGTATATATATATATATATATATATATATATATATATATATATATATATATATATATATATATATATATATATATCTATTTCTTTATCTATGCATCATCTCTGTGTCTAACTATCTGTTAATACACACACTAACACACACATATATGTGTATATTAGTATATATTAACTTTATCACATACACAATTTTTCTGTGCATTAATTAAATTACTAAAAGGACCTCATTCAAACTGGATGGTATCTATAGATACCCGGATGCAGTTTGAATGAGGTCCTTATATAACATATATATATATATATATATATATATATATATATATATATATATATATATATATATATATATATATATACATCTGAAAAGGCTTGGTAGGGAAAGGCATCCTCATCATCTACAGTTTATTTTCAAATGCCGACGTTTCAAGACGAATTCCAAGTCGCATTTTCAAGGGCTATAAAATATAATATAATTTGTGAACATCAATAACAAATTAATGCAATGGCAACAGCTCTTTATGTAGTAAAAAATATTTAAAACAAAACACTCATTCAAAGACAAGTCAATAATATGAGTAAAAGGAGTTCTAAAAATCTTAAAACAACCTACTATATGAAAGAAAGAACAAGACTAACATAAATAAGTACAAACAGAGTGAGGAAAACCAGTTGCCCAAACTAGGCTATAAACAATTTCACTGAGGACGATTGAGTATTTAACGACGGCACAGTCTTCCTGATAATTATGGATTCTAGGATGGTTAAGTTGTCGTTGCCTGTTCTGCACTCGGCCTAGATGGAAAATCCTTGCTGTCAATATAAGTTTTACATAATTTTGAATGATTTCGGCCTATTTGATTGCTCAGGATTAGATAACCTGCTACCTGTTCTATGACTTATGCCCTGTGGGAATCTGCGGTGCTTCAACAGCCTCCTCGTGCATCCCACATGTATCCAATGATCACATCCCAGGCAAGTGTACTTGTAAACAACGCTGGACGAAAACAGAGGACTGAGCTGGTCTGACTCTGAACAGAGACCCTATTGTAAAGGGATTTTTCGGGATGATTTTTTCAGGTTTAAAGCTGGAAAACTCTTTTTGAATAATGGCTGTGCATTTTCTCTAAAAGTATCATCATGCACGAAAGGAAACTTGCATACATCTTTAGTTCGGCACAGTCGATTCAGGTGTTGCCGGAGTCATTTTCTGTAGTAGCAGTTTATTTAGGGATCTGAAAAAAGTCGTGATGGAAAAAACAATTATTATTGAAATATTTCACTAAAAAGGATATCTCTCATCGAAACTCTTCCAGTTTGACGAGTGGGTAAGCCCTATGGAGGAGGGTTAAAATAGAGTTCAGTTTCAAATGAAAGAAACATTTAACTATAAAATTCATTCCCAAACCAGTAAATGTATTTTTTCTATATACACCTGTGTAAAACCTGAGTCACCTCTGGAAATAATAAGATCAAGGAAGGAGTTTGTTTACCTCCTTCTCCATAAAGGAACCTTATGTTTGATGTTGTCGGATGACGAACTCAGAAAAGGACTTCCATGACATTCATGATGAAATAGGAGAACGTCGTCAACATATCTTCGATAAAATAGAGGGCGGAACCATGGGACATTCTTCTATTATGCGCTCCTCCAGGGAGCACATGAAGATGTTGTAAAAATTGGACAAGTGGTGATCCATGGCCATCCCTTCAGTTTGTTTATACAAACTGAAGGCAAAATGTCCAGCACGGCCAGCTCTAAAGTTGTTTAAAAATGTTCTACTAAAAATTATTAAAAATTGCATCTTCATCAGTAAAAAGTTTGCTTATATTATCTCAGTATTATTATTATTATTATTATTATTATGTTATTATTATTATTATTATTATTGGAGAAACAATTCCAGTTATGTATATGTACATATATTTAAAGATAAATATACAACTGTGGATTTGCTACTTCATTTTAAGACTCATGCTACTATGAGTATTTTTTTATTACTATTATTTTTTTTTTTTTTTAGAAATATGAATCCAATTCATACAGGACAAGCATACAGGGACCATTGACTTGAAATACAAGCCTCCAAAGTATATGGTAGACAGGTTTTCAGGAATATTGGAAAAGTTTTCCGTGCGTCTTTAATAGTGTTCTTGAAGACTCTAAAATTATTTCTTTTCCGAAGAAGAATTTTTCTTTAAATAAGACAAGCGATTTAAACTACTCTGTATCCTTCAAAAAATCTACTATTATAATTTGATGCTGGTACCATAAAAAAACTATATATTTATAACTTATTCTGCTATGCGAAAAAACTTAATCATTTCTTGCTGGGGCCATCTCTCTCTCTCTCTCTCTCTCTCTCTCCCCCTTAATAAGGTGATCAATGGCAATGGAGAAGCCTTGTTTAAAACAAAAAGGTCACTTTTCTCTTGAAGCTGACTGGATTACTGGGCGCTAGTGATGACCATTTCAGGAAACAGAAATTCTTGAGACCACCTTATTTTTTAACTATTGGGAAAAATTAACGCACACAGATGCACAAACCAGTGTATACACACACACACACACACACACACACATATATATATATATATATATAAAATATATATCTTATATATACATATATTTAATCAATCTATCTGCTATAATAATTTCCAATAAATAATATATTTTCATATATGTTACCTATCTATAAGTTGATAATCATCAAGTTGATTCTTGTCAGACCAGGACGGTGAGGAATCAGGACTACAGTGATGTATATATATACATATATAGAGATACTAAGAAAGGCCGATTTCGTTTGCGTCACTATGATAATATATTTTAAAGAAATAAATGTAAATCAGCTATGTAAAATATACATACATCATCATTATTTCCTTTCTCGTCGTCGGGATATTAAAGGATATTTATATATATTCTGATTATATATAAATATATATATATATATATATATATATATATATATATATACATATATTTACATATATGTATATATCTATATATATATATATATTCATATATATGATCTTGTTATATATATATATATATATATATATATATATATATATATATATATATATATATATATATATATATACATACATTTAATATAATATATATTATAAATTTATATATATATATATATATATATCATCGTATCCTTTATAAATATATATATATATATATACATTATCTATATATATATTATATATATATATATATATATAAATATATATATACATATATATATATATGCTGAATATATATATATATAATATTTATATATATACATATATATATATATATATATATATATATATATATATATATATATATATATGTATATATATATATATATATATATATATATATATATATATATATATATTTTTTTCCGGCGACGAGAGAAAGGATATGATGATGATTTTCACTAAATTTTTAATTTCTTTCTTTTTTTAAATATTGATGTTTTGTGGCAATAAATCTTTTCAAGAAAATTTCATACCTTCTGCTGCAAGAAAAATCATTGTCGCCTGGCGCCGTAATATCTTCGTGTTTTTCCTGCAGTCGTTTTAGAATTCTTCTGCTCATGCGTATAGCGCCATCACTCAGTAGGTGCACTGACACCAAGGACTACAGTGGCCATCTCAGGGATCCTCCAGGAAGACGTCTTGAAGCCTTCAGAGCAGCATGTGAGCAAAGAAGGCGAAGTTTATGGTTAAAATGAACTGGATGACAAAAGTAGATCGACTAAAAGAGATTTTCAAGAGGGAAAAGTACATCACGAGAATGGCAGATAGCTTCAATCTGTAATTGTTTACTGCTGAAAATATGGACTACTTCTCGGAGCAGTATGAAGTCGAGGTTCCGCCTTCTGCGATTATTCGGCACCTCTACAGTCGTATTGTCACTCACGGACGCAAGCTCTTCATTCGAAATAATAAGGAAATAATCAAGAAGAGAGGAAAACAGTGGAACGGAGGAACTGAAGAATTTATACGAAATAAAGGTAGAGAACTGAGGTGTTTTCTAAGCTGATTGAGAGGATTTTGGATGCCCAAAATTACCGCTTGGAGCAGTTCTTCGCTCGAAATAAGAAAGAGAAGGAACAAAAAAGAGACGACATCGGCGTGGAGGTATACTGAAGAATGCTGACGAAGAAAAAAGTAGATAACCTGAGGTGTTAGAAACTACTTCAAGATTTTGGATTCACAGAATTACTTTTCGGAGAAGCAAGGAAGAATCGGGATGATCAATATCGTCAGTAAGAGGAATCTCATAAGTTTATAGAAGACGACTCCTTAAAGCAAAGAAGCTGTTTATGTGCCAGAAAAGAACTCCATAATGGTTATCGCGATGTTGAAATGATCTAAAACCTTCAGGATTTTCCTTGAAGACATTTTGGAATCCTTCAGTCTCCGGCTCCTGGAAGGACGAGAGAAATGACATTCGCGCATGCGCCGGCTTCAAAGTGTCCAGAACAATCTCCAAGATGCTTCAAATCGTCTGAAGCCTTCGGAGACAGAAAGTGACCAGATTTGAAAGTAGGGTAAGAGAAAGCAAAGAGTATTGGTGAGGGAAGGGTCCGACCCAGGGCCTTCCTTCCTCCAAGGAAGCAGCCTATGGGTGACCCTTCCATGGAAAGGGCCCAAGCCCCATGATTGGCCCCAAAAGCCTACAAGGCTTGCCAGTCTTTGAGTGGGCAGCCTTGAAGGAAGGTCCGACCCCAGAGGCTGCTTCCTCGGAGGCAGGTATC
Organism: Macrobrachium rosenbergii; assembly: GCF_040412425.1. Classification (NCBI taxonomy): domain Eukaryota; kingdom Metazoa; phylum Arthropoda; class Malacostraca; order Decapoda; family Palaemonidae; genus Macrobrachium; species Macrobrachium rosenbergii. Next base: position 34,213,649 of record NC_089742.1, on the reverse strand, counting down.
CTGCCAGGCTGGGAAGCAGGCCTGGAGAGGCCCAAGAACTTCAAGGATGAGGCCCAAAGTCCTCCAAGGCTGGCCAGTCTGTTGAGGGCAGCCTTGAAGGGAAGGGTCCGACCCAGAGGCTGCTTCCTCGGAGGAAGGCAGGTATCCTGCCAGGCTGGGGAAGCGGGCCTGGGGGCCCAAGAATTTCAGGATGAGGCCCAAAGGCCTCCCAAGACTGGCCAGTCTCTTGAGGGCAGCCTTGAAGGGAAGGGTCCGACCAGGGCTGCTTTCACTCGGAGGAAGGCAGGTATCCTGCCAGGCTGGGGAAGCAGGCCTGGAGAGGGCTCCAAGAACTTCAGGATGAGGCCCAAAGTCCTCCAGGATGGCCAGTCTCTTGAGGGCAGCCTTGAAGGAAGGGTCTGACCCAGAGGGCTGCTTCCTCGGAGGAAGGCAGGTATCCTGCCAGGCTGGGGAAGCAGGCCTGGAGAGGCCCAAGAACTTCAAGGATGAGACAAAGTCCTCCAAGGATGGCCAGTCTTTTGAGGGCAGCCTTGAAGGGAAGGTCCGACCAGAGGCTGCTTCCTCGGAGGAAGGCAGGTATCCTGCCGGGCTGGGGAAGCAGGCCTGAGAGGGCCCAAGAACTTCAGGATGAGGCCCAAAGTCCTCCAAGGATGGGCCAGTCTCTTGAGGGCAGCCTTGAAGGAAGGGTCTGACCCAGAGGCTGCTTCCTCGGAGGAAGGCAGGTATCCTGCCAGGCTGGGGAAGCGGGCCTGGAGGGCCCAAGAACTTCAGGATTGGCCCAAAGTCCTCAAGGCTTGCCAGTCTGTTGAGGCAGCCTTGAAGGGAAGGTCCGACTCAGAGCTGCTTCTCGGAGGAGGAAGGCAGGTATCCTGCCAGGTCCAGGGGAAGCGGGCCTGGAGAGGGACCAAGAACTTCAGGATGACCCAAAGCCTCCCAAGATGCCCAGTCTCTGAGGCAGCTTGAAGGAAGGGTCTGACCCAGAGGCTGCTTCCTTCCTCCATGGAAGAGACCCCAGAACACAGGAAGAGGCCCATCAGGGCTGGCCAGTCTGTTGGAACAGCCTTCGGGCCATGGAAAGGGTATCCAGAGCTTGAGCTGGATTGGCCCAAGGCTTCAAGATGAGCTTGCCAGTCTCTTGAGGGCAGCCTTGAAGGAAGGGTCCGACAGAGGCTGCTTCCTCGGAGGAAGGCAGGTATCCTGCCAGGCTGGGAAGCAGGCCTGGAGAGGGCCCAAGAACTTCAGGATGAGGCCCAAAGTCACCCAAGGATGGCCAGTCTCTTAGGGCAGCCTTGAAGGGGAAGGGTCTGACCAGAGGCTGCTTCCTCGGGAAGGCAGGTATCCTGCCAGGCTGGGGAAGCGGGCCTGGAGAGGGCCCAAGAACTTCAGGATGAGACCCAAGAGCCTCAAGATGGCCAGTCTCTGAGGGCAGCCTTGAAGGGAAGGGTCCTGACCCAGAGGCTGCTTCCTCGGAGGAACAGGTATCCCTGCCAGGTTGGGGGAAGCCCAGGCCTGGAGGGCCCAAGAACTTCAAGGATGAGGACCAGTCCTCCAAGGATGGCCAGTCTCTTAAGGGCAGCCTTGAAGGAAGGGTCTGACCAGAGGCTGCTTCTCAGGAGGAAGGCAGGTATCCTGCCAGGCTGAAGTGGGCCTGGAGAGGGCCCAAGAACTTCAAGGATGAGACCCAAAGTTCCCCAAGGATGGATCTCTTCTGAGGGCAGCCTTGAAGGAAGGGTCTGACCCAGAGGCTGCTTCCTCAGAGGAAGGCAGGTATCCTGCCAGGCTGGGGAAGCAGGCCTGGAGAGGGTCCCAGAACTTCAGGATGAGGCCCAAAGGCCTCCTAGGCTGGCCAGTCTCTTAAAGACAGCCTTGAAGGGAAGGGTCTGACCCAGAGGTTGCTTCCTCGGAGGAAGGCAGGTATCCTGCCAGGCTGGGAAGCGGGCCTGGAGAGGGACCAGAACTTCAAGGATGAGACCCAAAGTCCTCCAAGGCTGGCCAGTCTCTTAGGGCAGCCTTGAAGGGATGGTCCGGCCAGAGGCTGCTTCCTCGGAGGAAGGCAGGTATCCTGCCAGGCTGAGTGGGCCTGGAGGGGCAGAACTTCAGGATGGCCAGTCTGTTGGGGCAGCCAGAGGAAAGGTCCGACCAGAGGCTGCTTCCTCGGAGGAAGGCAGGTATCCTGCCAGGCTGGGGAAGCAGGCCTGGAGAGGGCCCAAGAAACTTCAGGATGAGACCCAAAGTCCTCCAAGGCTCCTTCAGTCTCTTGAGGGCAACCTTGAAGGGAAGGTCCGACCCAGAGGCTGCTTCTCCTCGGAAGGCAGGTATCCTGCCAGGCTGGGGAAGCAGGGCCTGGAGAGGGCCCAAGAACTGGATGAGGCCCAAGGCCTCCAATGACTGGCCAGTCTCTAACCCTATCTGGTGAAGTTGGGAAGGCAGACCCACCCTGCGGATTTTTTTTCATTTTTAGATAATTTTATTTAATAATCGTTTTTAGTTGCTATGGATTGCAAATATGGGGCCCAAAGATTATTTCAAGGATCATTAGTACTGATTACCCCCAAGGTGAGACCAGTCTCTTGAGGAGCAGCCGGAGGGTTTCAGAGGCTGCTCCCGTGGAGGGGCACGGTATCCTAAAACAGGCTTGTAAGCAGCGCCTGTATTTGTTGTTTGCTGCAAATTAACTTCAAGGATGGGATAATATTGTGAAGTAGCGATGCCGTGTCTCTTTATGCAATTTGAACAACACAAATAAATAAGCTGCCTCGGAGGAGGTGAATCCTCCAAAATGGCAATTAGGCCAACGGTCACGTAGCCAAATTCGACAAAGTTTAGGTATCCAGCTGAAAAACAAACAAGTTCTGTCTATCAAACTGGTTCCAGATCACCTATATACATACATATATATATATACAAATACATACATACTACATGTATGTATATATATACATACATACATAATATATATATAATATATATATATATATATATATATATATATACATCATAGGAAGATATATAAATGCATCCTCATCATCAACAGTTTATTTTTCAATGCCGACGTTTCACGACACAATTCAAAGTCGCATTTTGGACACTAGCGAATATGGACATTTGGAACATCAATCAAATTAATGCAATGGCAACAGCTCTTTATGTAGTAAATATTTAAAACAAAACACACCTGATTCCAAGACAACCAATAATGTTTTCTGCTAAAATCTTAAAACAACCTGTGTTAGTTTGGTGGCTGAACAAGACTAAATAATAAGTAAAAATAGAGTGAGGATTAACCCTTGTCCTTCCGGCTATTCCAATTTCAATGTTTGATTGAGTATTTAGCGGTCAACAGTCTTCCTGATAAGTTACAACACTCCTTGAATGGTTAAGTCGTATTATGCCGCAAGAAAAAATAGAAAGTTCCAGAATCCGTGATTTGTCCACATGAAACAAAGCTTCGATGTAGAATCTCCCAAATGTGCTTCTGGATAAACCGGGGCCATTATTTTTAGACAAGATTTTCAACGATCGCCACAAATTTTTCATGGTTTAGGTACGGCGGCTGAAAACAAACTTTTCATTTCTGTCAAGACTCAATGTTTGTTTTTAATGGTCGCGCTCTTCTGTCACAGGTTGCATGTTGACATGGGCTCCCAATTGGGACCTGTGTTTGCTAGGGATCAGCCATAAATGGCATTGCTAGAAGAAACCTTTTTTAACTAACTGCCCGGATGTGTGTAAACCTGTCGCAATATAGAGATATGTTGATGACACATGTTTTGCGTTGTTCAAGGAACCTTAGCATATATAGATGTTTCTGGAACATATTAATAACTAACATCAAAATATAAACTTTACCATGGAAATAAAGCAACAACTCTTTACCTTTTTAGATATCATATATATATAGAGACAATGGTGAATTCACTACATCTATATATAGAAAAAAACATACACTGGACTATAATTGACTATCTATAGTTCGTGTTTAAGTACTTATAAGCTAAATTCCATATATACTTTATATATAGGAGCTCTTCGTTATTCTTATAGTTGGTCTCTTTTTCATACTGATATTTTATTTTTAGTCAATATATATATATATGAAAGCAATCCTATCCTGAAAACTTGGTTTTTAAAGGACATTAACGTCACTGTTGCAATACTTCTTCTCTTTCCTTCGTGGAATTGTCTTTATTTTATATATTCATCGTTCCCGTTTATTTCGTGATTCAGTTATATATATATATATATGCCTTATATATATATCCCAATCAATACCAAGATCAGTGTATTATATATATATAAGGACAAACTGCAGTGTGTAATACGTTGTTATAAATTAATGCCAGGATATGAGTATCTATATTGATATCTTATATGTTTGTTGTGAGATTTTGTCAGCCATGTGGGTTGATATTTTATCAACGTACCAGGACCATAATCCATTTCATTTCCTAATATAAAGAACCATTCATTTTCATATCAGAAATAAATAAAAAACATAAAATATTATCCTCGTCAAGCTCTTCTCGATTACCTAACCACCCCTCGAATGTCTTACCCTTGACCCGTTCCGTCCTGTGACATCTTGATGAAGACTCCTCTTTTTAGCATGACACGAATCTTATAGAATTGGGGTATGGCAACTGACAGACTGTTACCATATCAGAAAAAGAGTTGTAATCATCAGTTCCTTTACATGTAGAAATTACCGGTTTTCGTAATTTTAATTTTGACAATAATTGTTCCAGGCCAGTTTATTAAATGCGTTTTGTAAATTTTAACCGAAATTTAGGGTTAAATGATTTGCAGTAGTGAAGATGAGAGTACATGTGAAAAATTTTAGGAATTCAATTATGGCCTTTTTTATGAGTTTGTAATTATGCCTCTCTATCTTCTTCAATATATATATGTATATATATATATATATATATATATATATATATATATACATACATATATACATACATACATATATACATACATACATATATATATACATTAGTATATATAATTATATATATATATATATATATATAAAATCAGTCATTAATATAACAAAGAAAAAATCCGATAAGAAAATACAATTGCAATAAAAGTTTCCTGATAAAGACTAGAAAAGCAGAGATCAAATACTAAAAATGTTAGGAGTAACACCAGCGAGGCCTTTTATCGCTGACAGCAGAGATCGACTGAATGTCTCGTCCCTGTCATGAGAGACTTCTCACTCTGAGAGAGACTCTGAGAAGCCTGACGGTCCATAAACGCCATGTGAGAGAGAGAGAGAGAGAGAGAGAGAGAGAGAAAAGCAATCCTCAGTCTCTGCAAAAGAAATCTCTGATTGGAAGAGAGAGAGAGAGAGAGAGAGAGAGAGTTTAGAGTTTCCTCCTTAGCTCACAAGAAAGTTTCACTGATGATACGTTCTAAAAATTACGAGGAGAGACAGCGAGAGAGGCGGGAAGGAGAGTTATGTAGGTTAAAATAAAAATATTATAGTGCGTAGAGAGAGAGAGAGAGAGAGAGAGAGAGAGAGAGAGAGAGAGGAGAGAGAGAGAGACCCAGTGTAGCCTTTGTCTCGTCAAACTCGTTTCCATGACATAAAGATTGTCTTTGTAGTGGAAAGAATCCCCTGGATATGGAATAGGGAGAAACAGGGCATGGGAAGCAAAAGAACAAGGGATGGGTGGGTGAGAAGGGGGAAGAAGGCGAACGGAAGGAATGAACATAAGCAGAGGATGTCACGGAACAGAAGGGAAAGACGGATGATGGCTGAAAGAGAATGTGTTTTGAGGGGAAAAATGGAGGGTGACTGTGGAGTCGTGAGAGACAACGCAAAAATGTTTTTAACATTGGTGGTTCGGCTTCCATTTAGAAGAGAGAGAGAGAGAGAGAGAGAGAGAGAGAGAGAAGGGACTCGTAACAATTAGTTTTTCGGGCAGAAATAAAAAATGAACCTAATTCTCTTTTTTATTATTGTTTATGCTTAGATAAGATCAGTAAAATTCTTGTATCGGCGGAGAGAGAGAGAGAGAGAGAGAGAGAGAGAGAGAGAGAGAGAGAGAGAGTATGAATCTCCGTAACAATTTGTTTTCTGAACAGAGTTAAAAAAAATGAGCCCACATCTGTTTTTAAAGGGATAACTTTGTTAAAAGAATTAGTGAGATAAACATATTAAGTGAAAAAGAATGAAAGAGACTGAGACAGCGAGGGCTGAAATCTCCGTAACGATTACCTTTCTAAAATGAATAAGATATAAACTTTTGGGAATACAATTCGTGAAAGGAACTTATATATAATTCTAAATAAATAATTTCTCTAATATTTATGATTTTCCATTGCAACTTTTTTTTGATGGATTACGTCAAAACGCAGTAATGTTTCGAAATATTTATTATAAAAAACGATTAGTGAGGAAATAAATAAGAGTGAGACAAAGGTTAAGCGACACGAAAATGATGATCGCAAAATAAAAAAAACTGACACACACAAAAAACAATAAGCTAAGTAGAGAACAAAGGATTACCAAAAGATGACGAAGAGGACAAATAAAGATGAATATAACACAGAAGAAGAATATTAGAATTATCAATGAAAAACAATAAAAAGAAACATCTATTTTAAAAAAGCTGCAGAGAGATGGAAAAGGAATTGCTAACTAAGGAGAAAATGTTATGAATTATCAAAATATGAAAAAAAAATGGTAAAAGTAACCAAAAATTCTGAAATAGGAGAAAACTACGCAAAGTAAAAATGATAATTAAGCTATAAAAAAAGGGGTGAGATTTATAATTAGCGTCTAAGCATTAGAAAGACGAGGGGTGAGAATTATAATTAGCTTTCAAGAATGAGAAAGATAAGTAATGAGAATCATAATTACCTAGAAGCATGAGAAGGATGAGGAGTGAGAATGACAATTGGGTTCTAATTGTAATTCTAAGCAAAAGAAGGATAGGAAATGGGTCTTAAAATTTTATCTTCAAGCGTGAGAATGAAAAGGAGTGAGAATTACAACTAGCTTTTAAGCATGAGGCAGACGAGGAATGAAAATTTTAAATACCTTTTAAGCATGAGAAAGACAAGGAGTGAGAATTACAATCACTCCAATAGCACAAGAAGGACGAATCCCAATCAGGAGAAAGATTAGAGTGAGAACAATCATGACAACACACGAAGGCTTGCAAATCGTCCCCATCCACCTTTTAATTCATGTTAATGTTTTAGGGGGTGGGGGGAGGGCGAGGGGGGAGGTCTTCTTCTCTCATTCGACGAGGGGAATCTATATCCCCCCCACCACCTCATTTGCATCACAATCAGTGTATTACTCTACGTCTGACCGTGAAGAGAAACCGTATATCTCGGCCAATGGGTCTTTCCACATCCGAGAGCCTAATGGAGGGGAATTTTATGCTAAAATCTGAAGTATCCAAGTCCATTCTCGCACGAATTATTCGGGCCAGTTTATTGAGGAGAGAGAGAGAGAGAGAGAGAGAGAGAGAGAGAGAGAGAGAGAGAATATTCATGCAATATACAAATTTTTGTAATGGATAAATATGAACATTTAACTGCACTTTCCATCGACAAGTTTGATACTAGCAACTCCCGAGAGAGAGAGAGAGAGAGAGAGAGAGAGAGAGAGAGAGAGAGTGTACTTGTTGTGAATGAATGAATTGAATGCTAATCTTTATTGCAACGCTATTTAGTGTTAAACATATCAATCTTGTTCACATCTATTTAGAACAAGAACACAAATTTTAGTAAATCAGAATTTCAAACTCTTCATGATTTAACAGCTTGGCATCCCTCACCTCTCTCTCTCTTTCTCTCTCTATTGAAAGCGTTCTCTCTCTCTCTCTCTCTCTCTCTCTCTCTCTCTCTCTCTCTCTCTCTCTTGATGCCATTCATTTAATTTGGAAATAAATGTAATCGGTATCCAATTACTCATAGTCTACACCACTGAAAAACCCCTTTCTCTCTCTCTCTCTCTCTCTCTCTCTCTCTCTCTCTCCAAAGAATTCAATACATATTGCGAAATGTCGTTCGCTCTGATAAGGTGCTGTTTCATGTCGCATTGAAAACTCTTTCTCTCTTTCTCTCTCACTCTTGACGCCATTCATTTCATCTGGAAATAAAATGCAAACTGTATCCAATTGCTTCATAGTTTACCACTGAAAAATCCTCCTCTCTCTCTCTCTCTCTCTCTCTCTCTCTCTCTCTCTCTCTCTCTCTCTCTCTCTCTCTCTTCTCTCAAAGAGAGAGATCCACTTCAAGTGAAAGAGCTCTTAAGAGCGAGTAGTACTTTCCAGGCTCAATAGGCGATCGGAATGAAGAATGAGGATTCGAGAAAAGAGGTTCTCGCGAAGAGCCCCAACAAACGTTTCCTTCGTCCTGACCGAAACTTTTTTGTTTTTGTAACAATTGTGTCTTTGGGCGTTCATTTGATTTTACGTGTTTTTTTTTTTTTGTTTTTTGGCTTTTGTTATATTGTATCGGAATTTTTTGTTGACGTGAAAATGGATTATATATGTGTATATATATATATATATATATATATATATATATATATATATATATATATATATATATATATATATATATATATTGAGCAGAAATTTATTTTGAAAACAGTTATCCAGTCTTTAATGAATCTATATTTATCCTATCCAACGTTCAGATACACACACACACATATACATACATATATGCATACATACATACATATATATATATATATATATATATATATATATATATATATGTTATGTATATATATATATATGTATATATGTGTGAGTGTGTATCTGAAAACGCATAATGATCAATATAGATAGATTCATTAAAGACTGGATAATTGTGCCAAAAAAAGTTTCCGCTGTCAATAAATCACGTGCCCTTTCAGTATTTAGACAAGTTATTGTAATAATTATCTTGATCAGTATCTGTGTCATCATCATTATCACCATCATCATCATAATCATAATTTTGAAAAGAGAACTGTCACCCTTAAGATAGCCGATATGAAAATGAAATTGTCTAACTGTCTGTCTGTCTGTCTGTCTGTCTGTCTATCGCCATAATTGCTAGTGTTCCACATTCATTTCTATTCCTGTGTCGTCTCGTCTAATTCCACCGTCTATTTTTGTCCTTCGAAACGCGTCTCCCATTCCATCATCCGTCTTCCACCCTTTGTTCTGCGACGTGTGCTTTGCGTAAGTTCATTTATCCAGTGCCCTCCTTTTTCCTGCATTCCCCTTCCCCATCCTCCCACCCCTACCCCCTAACCCCCTATACTCGTCCCTTTTGCTTTCTCTTTTCTGTTCTCTCCCCATATTCCATCTTCCGGTGTCTCTCTGTCGCTTTCAAAAGAACAACTTGTGCTGTATGTTAGGGTATGTGGCGGGGAGTTTCAGAAGCGTAGGGTCTGACTCTCTCTCTCTCTCTCTCTCTCTCTCTCGCCTTGTGTTTCTCTCGCTGTCTCTCTCTCTTTGTGTTTCTCTCGCTGTCTCTCTCTCTTTCTTTCTCATTCTTTCTCTCTTGACTTGCTTTTCTGTCACTCTCTTGCTTAGTCTCTCTCTCTCTCTCTCTCTCTCTCTCTCCCCTTGACTTGCTTCTCTCTCTCTCTCTCTCTCTTCCTCTCTCTCTCTCTCTCTCTCTCTCCCCCTTGACTTGCTTTTCTCTCTCCTCTCTCTCTCTCCTCTCTCTCTCTCTCTTCTCTCTCTCTCTCCTCTGACTTGCTCTTTTCTCTCTCTCTCTCTCTCTCTTGACTTGCTTTCTCTCTCTCTGTCTCTCTCTCTTGACTTGCTTCTCTCTCTCTCTCTCTCTCTCTCTCTCTCGCCTTGTCTCTCTCTCTCTCTCTCTCTCTCTCTCTCTCTCTAAACTTGCTTTTCTGTCTGTCTCTCTCTCTCTTGACTTGCTTGCTTTTCAGTCTGTCTGTCTGTCTGTCCGTCTGTCTCTCTCTCCTGACGTGCTTATCTCTCTCTCTCTCTCTCTCTCTCTCTCTCTCTCTCTCTCTCGCGTCCACCGCTGCCTTTTTTCAGTTACCACGCTATTTCGGACGGGAGCGCCTCATGACAGCGACTTGACATTTTAGTCTTTCAGCGCTTTGCCCGTTTTAAAAGGAGTATCTCATCTGCACATGAGCACGCATATATATACATTCCTAACTCGGGTTTTCCATATTATGTACAAATAATGAACAAAGACCTGCTATGCATAAGAATGGATTACTATTAACTTTTAAGTACGAGAACAAATTGCTTATCGTGCCACTTATTTTTGTAAGTGAACATTGAAGCATTAATAAAACAAAAACAAAAGAATTATGTAATTAAGTTGTGTATTATTACTCTTTGTCGTTGCTATACCATTTCTAAACCGCTGCCATATTTCTTTCCTATCTCTGTCTGGATGCGCTAAGCTTATTATTTGGAAATAAAAAAAAAGGAAAAACATATTGACCATTACTCTTCTGTCAAGTTACACAATTTTGTTTGCGTATTAAGAATAATTTCCATTCTGCCATAATTTATAAACTTTGTTATTCAGGAATTAAAAAGTAAAAAAATCTCTAACGAAATGTCAGGGGTGTTGAACGTTCCGTAATGTTTTTTCTATTCTTTGATATTTTATCTCACACCAAGTTTGGTGAACCCGAAAATAAAAATAAAATGAAGCCACTAGAAGATTAATTATTTCTGGTTGATCAGCTTCGTAGTTGACTGGTAAATATCAACGATCAAAGAAACACGATTAAGTATGTAAAAAAAGAGGGATACTCCTGAGCCAATGGACTATTTGATTACTTCACCAACTTTATCTAAAGAACTTAAGAATGCCTGGAGAGAGAGAGAGAGAGAGAGAGAGGAGAGAGAGAGAGAGAGAGAGAGAGAGAGAGAGAGAGAGAGAGAGAGAGAGTGAGTTTCAAATATCACTGGGACATTTTACGAGCTTAGGTTTTCTTACATACAGGATTCCTTGTAGAAATTTCTGACTCTATTTCAGACAAAGAAACCTAGCAGTCGACAAGACAGATTCAAGTTGAATTGTTTTTAAAGAAAACAAGATTTTTATTATGAGGAACTTGTGGAGTGTAAAAACATATTGCTGTTTAGTTATTCACGGATTATCACCCTGTAGCAATTCGATTCATCTAAATTTTTCTTTTCTCTTATTTAAGACAATCACTGAAATTTTACAATTAAATTAGCAGAAGTATGCCTGGTTAACACTGCCTTGGTAAGAAATATAAATTTACAGTGCATTCGGGGCATTATTAAACTGGACATGATCTATCTAAGCCAAAAATGTAATAGCAGATTGAATTTCGGCAGATGTGGTCACAGCCTGCACAATCTTAGTTAAAGATTTAGTTTTGTGGTAATCATTTTATTCAGAATTTTCATTTTACTGTCGCTTCTCTTTATGTAGAAGAATATTTAAATAACGGTAAGAAGAAGAATGAAATTATTAAAGGGATTCGACCACTAAACATAAAACGAAACGAGAAGAAGCAGCAAGCAGTCATGGATTGAAAAGCAATAAAAGTCAAAATTCTTTGATCTCCAGAATATAGAAAAACAACTACCCCAGGTATTTAGGAGAACTGAGTTATTGAGGGGATTAGAACATTGAATTCGAAATGAAACAGCAGTCGTAGATTAAAAAGCCAAACAGGTAACAATGCTTTAACCTTCTAACTATATATTGCTGACTACCTCAAGCATTTAAAAAAGAAAAAAATTACCTTAATGCTGATTGCAAGCGGTTTACAGTCAATTCACCCATTTTATTGTAACTCTCAGTAGATAGCCGCCAGTGTGCGTGTCGAAACGTCAGAGAAAATAAGATTATGACAGTAAAATGATAAGTAAAAACAATAATAATAAATAATAACACACACACACACATAATAATAATAATAATAATTAAATAACCTCAACTCATTTAACGTAAAACCAACACACTATGTAAAAAAATGTTCTTAAGGCTGATATTAATGAAAGCGAATTTTTCGGACAATTCTTCTTTTTTTTTTTTTTTTAAACTGCCCAACTTTAGTTACTTCTAGTCGGCGATAATTAGTTTAACTGGGGAAAATTACTTCGTTAATAGGTGGGCACAGTTAGTAATAGTACCTGTCGGGGTTGGCTTCTCCAAAAGAACTATCTCTGACGGCTTCTCCGAAAGAAGTTTCAAGTTTTAATGTCATTAGGTAGAACTGAACGATGACTTTTTTGTGAGCCTTGTAAAAGTGATTATATAGGTGGTATATATATATATATATATATATATATATATATATATATATATATATATATATATATATATATATATACACACACACACACACACACACACACATGCATTAAGCTACAAATGTTTAGTATCCAGCTCCTGTAATATGGTATATATATATATATATATATATATATATATATATATATATATATATATATATATATATATATATATATATATATATATATATATATATATATATATACACACACATACAGTATGTATACATAATATTACATCTTAAGGGACTAAATTATGAATATAATGATAATTTTGTAAAAAGGAAGATATTTTTTACAATTAGAAGTGAAAACCAAGCCATGAATTACCAATTCAAAATGTTATGATTATTATGAGACCAGTTGGCTTGAGAACACTCTTTTATTTAATCTTAATAACATCAAGACGTAAGAGATGAAGGGGAGGGTTAAAAAGAAAATTATATACAAAATTACAACGAGAACTGAGGACATTATCTGACAGGGCTAATTATAAACTCTGAGGTTTGAGTGGCGAATCTGCGTAGACTTTATTTTTCATTAAGCCCTAATTCAGTTCGGGATTACATACCTGCAAATTATATCTGCAAATAACCTGACTTGACCTCTTCAAAACGGGTAAATACGAAGCCACGTGTAGAGAGTGGTATTTTGAACCTGGAAATGCTTCTTATGGTCTCCAGGAAAACAATGAATTATTCATATTTTTTCAAAACATGAAGTGAGGCCTATTACTTATTTATGTCATTCTGTTTATAGAACCAAGGATAAGAAGTCATTGCAAATGATCAAATTTAAGATCCCGTGTGGACTTCAGAATAAAAATAAATCATAATTTGTATAAAATGTCAATTAAATACTTGTGAAAGATACAGTAGGCTAATTTGAAAGGGAATTGCTTGTGGACAAAATATTTTTAGTTTTCATCTTTCAAGATGTTTTACAATTATTCCATTGATGACTGATTTATGATACTCAATATTTTTAACGTTGTTTTTCTTTACTCATGTCCTCTGCAGTGAAAATATTAACTCCAAGGCATCCTGCTTTCAGGCAATAATAAAGGGACTCTATTCCTTTTTCTTAATAAACAACCGTTGTGCTATATCCTTCAACAGAAATGGATTCCGAGGTTTTAAGGGAACAAACAATATGAAACAAGTAAAAAATTGCGCCGAAGTTTCTTCGGCGCAACCGAGCTATCTGTACAGCCGCTACGGCATATAATCAAGGCCACCGAAGATAGATCTATCTTTCGGTGGTCTCGGTATGATGCTGTATGAGCCGCGACCCACGAAAGTTTAACCAACCCGGTGGTGGCCTATCCTCTCGTTGTCAGAAGAACGATTATGGCTAACTTTAACTTTAATAAAAGAACCGATTGAGGCAGAGGGCTGCAATTTGGTATGATTGATGATTGGAGGGTTGATAATCAACATACCAATTTGCAGTCCTCTATCCTCAGTAGTTTTTAAGATCTGAGGGCGGACAGAAAAAGTGCGGACGGACAGACAAAGCCGGCACAATAGTTTTCTTTAACAGAAAACTAAAAGCCACTGGGATATAATTCACAAGCTTACCTGGAGTAATTCTTACTGAAGATTCTTGGATACTCGACGCAAAAGCTTATTTTTGTTTCAGAAGATTAATTATTATAAATTTCAAGAGACTGAATAAGAAATATTTATCTACCTGAATTTTAAATAGCGGTAAGAATGGCTCGTTTTCACTGATAAGAGGCAACTATATTTTTCAAGAATATAAAGAAAAAACAAATTCATTTTTGTTTTTCATAAGACTGATTATTATGAATTTCAAGAGATTGAAAAAGAAATATATATTTACTGGAATTTTGAGTAACGGTAAGAATGGGACGTTACTACCAAAGATTAACTATATTTATCTATGAATATACAGAAAAACGAATGGGGCTTATGTTCAGAGGCAGACCATTGTCATTCATTTTGCGTGGTATCTGGTAACAGAAGTGATATTCACGCTTGCTTCCATAAGAGCTTTTAGGTTGTATGACTGCTGCTCCGGAGAGCCTCAGGTAGTGATTGCAGTGCTCCGCCCAGGAGCAACTTTTATGAGCACATGGACATATGAGCAAACAGGGAAATGAATTTGTGTGCTTTGTTGCGGGATTGTTGTTGTCATATATATGAGATAGTAAGATAGAGTATATATAGTTATATATATATATATATATATATATATATATATATATATATATATATATATATATATATATATACTCATATATATATATATAAATATATATATATATCTATACTTTGCTTTTGAAACTGATCTCCAAGAACAAATGAAGTTTTCCATAGCCATTACATTATTTTAAGTTTTATTAAGCTATTTTTCATTTTACATTTCTGGATTTACAGACTGAGTGACGAAGTCAGATTCAGCCATGGCACTACATGGTTGGAGGAAATCAGAGAGGCAGGGGATGCTGGCGCATCTTCACTTCACGTTCCTGGATAGCTGGGGTTACATTAAAAGAGATGAATCCTTTGTTAAAAGAAACTGAACAAAAACCATATGACTGTCATCGCAAAAAGAGTGAGAATCTTGAAGGCCTGGTCCTTTCTCAGGAGTCAAAAGACATCATAGCTGAGGCAGTAGGTAGACCAAGAAACTCTTTACTTAAATTGGTGCTTGAACTAGAAACAAAAAGGGGAAAGAAAAGAAGTTATAGTGCTGTATATAGTGAGTTGAAAAAATCTGGTATCAAGCCATTTCATGTTATTAGCAAGCCCAAAATCACTCAGCAACAGAGAAGACCGCCCATGGTCTTGTGGTTCATTTCTAAAGATTGGATGAAGCTGACTTTCTCCATGTTGCCACATCGATGAATTCTTCATTTATGCAGTCAGGAGCCAAATCACAAAAATGACATCATTTTACAAATGATGATATCATGTGATGACGTGTGCTATCACGTTGTTGTGAAATTTCCTGAATGTCTGGGAATTTTTCTCTGTTTCAGTCAAACGGTTAATGTGGATCATCAAAGAAAAAGACAGTCATGGAATGGCGAATACCCAGAGAAACTGTGCTTAATTGGTGGAGCATTTACTTTTCTCAAAGATCCTGAAAATGTGTTATCTGTTAAAGAAGTCACATTTTTGCATGACAAGGCACCATGTTTCAAGGCTCTTCGGACACAGGAGCTGTTTCTGAAACAGTGGTATCGGGGATTTCTTCTTGTCTTTGTCATGAATTTCAGGTAGCCCTGACCTAATGTGTGTGAAAACATTGGTAGTATCTTAAAGGATCGTGGTTAGCGTGCACATGAACTATGATAGTATACCAAGCCCCGGACGACTGCGAAGAAAGGTGACCTAGTCTAGGAAATGGAGTTTGAGTCTCAGCTTTTTTATGATTTGCTGAAAAACATACCACCTCAAGAATGCAGGTTGTCGTACATAAGATGGAGGCCAAACAAAATATTAAATACTCAGAGAGAAACTTAAATAAATACCTGTTCTGAATTACTTTTGTTTTTGTCTATATCAATTTTAGTTTATGCTGTAGAGGTGGGGGCTTTACAGTGTGTGGCAACTTATATATGGAATTTTTGAAAAAGAAGATGTTTAACAACATAATCCCCAATGTAATGTAACATGGTTTAGGTATGTTGACGACATAATTTGTGTATGGCCAGGAACCAAGATAAAAAAACTTTTTAAGTTAAATCAATTAGTACCATCAATTAAATTCACGATGAAATGGAAATGATGATTTTTTTTTTTTTCACTGTTTTCCCTGATGTCCTCATAAAGAAATAGTGGGTTTAAATATAGTGTGTATAGAAAACCCACTAATATTTCTTCTTATGTGCATTTTATTCTGGACAAAGCAATAAGGTTAAAAAGTCAGTGTTTTCATCTATGTTTTTAAGAGCATTACGGGTATGTAGCCCTGAATATATTGATGATGATAGATAAGATTAGGAATGCAGGCAAAAAAAAAAATTGAAATATCCTGATAGTGTATTAAACAGTGCATTTGAAGCAAAAAGACTATGTATCAAAACCAGAAAGAACCTTACAACACAAAAATTTGCTTGTTTTGCCTTATAATAATAATAATATGAAAGATATCCTCATCTTCATAAGAATTTTGTGTTAATGTCGCATTTAAGAACAATACAATAATGAAAATGTACTTATCAAAGAACTCCCCAGACAATACTAAAGGGTGTGTATAAAATTCCGTGTAAGTCTTGTAGACAACTTTTATATTGGCCAAACCGGGAAAGCACTGGAAAAAGAATTGAACAACATAAGAAATGTGTGATATGCACAAGGGAACAGTATATTTGTACATGTTAGAGAACAATCATGCTATCAACTGGGAAGGGGCAAAGGATTGTATATTCTAATAATGCACTGGAAAGGAACATCATTGAATCTAGCTTTATAAAAGAAAGTTAAAACCATAATATGAATATCAGTCAAGGGATGTATAACTTGATCCTTTAATATCAAAAGAAATTTGTAAATTGTTTAAACTTTCCCGTAGGCAGTTGAGATGTATGAAAATAGGATTATCATATTTGTAAACACAGTACGAGGGTAGTAATGTTAATGAGTTTCCAAACCTACCTCCATGACACCTGTCAGGTGTGGATCTGAGGCGGGGTATGGTCTGTTTATCAGCAATGTCCCCTGAGAGTCTATTGTGATTTTTAGCCAAATGAGTTTTAAAGGCCACTCCTACCTCGACACCGGCCTCGAGTGGGGATATGGAGTCCTAACGGTTGTGTATGTTGTCAGTACTGTTCTTAGTATATGGAGTATTTTGGTGGACTTCTTCACACTCTGTACTCAGTCCTTCGTCAATGGCTTGGAACAAAGAAAACCGGTCAGACCTACACCCTGTTTATTTTTCACCTGTGTAATGTGTGATAAATGAATCACGTACAAAGTGATAATAATCATATATATATATATATATATATATATATATATATATATATATATATATATATATATATATATATATATATATATATATATATATATATATATATATATATATATATATATATATATATATATATATATATATATATATATATATATATATATATATATATATATATACACACATATATATGTATATATATATATATATATATATATATATATATATATATATATATATATATATATATATATATATATATATATATATATATATATATATCACAACATCACACACTGATTACTTAGTAGGGTACAAACTGCACCCTGCAACCCATACCGAGTAGGTCTTATGCTGATTAATTCTCCAGGTAACTTTCCACGTAATAACGATCGATAATCCGACTGAACCCTTTGTTCGTCTGTTCCAAGAAGGGGGAAACTGTACCCTGGGGTCACAATTCTAACGAAACTAATAACCGGTAGACTTTTTAAGGTATTGATGGATAATGACGAAGCTCATTCTGACACCAGCTTTAATGAAGACATGCTATCCTTATTTCACAAAGTTTAATGGTTTGGATCATGTTACATTTTTGAAATATAATGAATGGTGGCCTTTATAGGATGCAGTTCGAGGCTTGTACCTGATCCTGTCTGGAGAATTCCGCCTTTCGAGTCCTGACAACCATGCCTAATAATAATAATAATAATAATAATAATAATAATAATAATAATAATAATAATAATAATAATAATAATAATAATAATAATGGGAAGAAATCCACAGTGGTGTAAATGTAAATATACATCAGGAATATATTTACAAACAAGAGCTTGATTGAGATGAGAATCGAGCAGGTTTCGAAAATTTAGTTGATATATATATATATATATATATATATATATATATTATATATATATATATATATATATATATATATATATATATATATATATTTTTACATTTACACCCTATGAATTTCCTTCACCTTTTTTAGTGACTCATGCCATTGTGAGATTTTTTAAACACAATAATAATAATAATAATAATAATAATAATAATAATAATAATAATAATAATAATAATAATAGTTTTCTGTTGTCTTAGTTTTATTTCCCCCGACAATTAGACACGGGCTCTTGCGGCCATCTGACGACAGTTAATAAAGCTGAATGAATTGAGATTTATATATTACTCAGGTATACAGAGCAGGCGGGTGGTTTAAAGTCAGTTGGTACCTCATTTCATTAACTTTTTTGTAACCTTCGGTAAATGGCCGCCAGAGTGCGTGTCGAAACGTCAGAGGAAATGGAACAATAAAATAATAAAAAAGAAAAATAATAATAATAATAATAATAATAATAATAATAATAATAATAATAATAATAATAATAATAATAATAATAAAGTCCTCCACTGGAGCCTGTGCAAGAAACACCAGCTAGCTTGCAGTAATAAGTGGTATGAACACCAACCTGAGGGAGTGATAGAAAACGATCAGGCAAAGACCCTCTAGGAATATGGTATCAGAACAGGTAGGGTGACACGTGCCAACAGACCATCCTTGACGCTGATTGACAAAATCAAGAAGAAAGCATCATTCACTGATGTCGCAATACCATGGGACACCAGAGTAGATGAGAAAGAAAAAGAAAAAATTGATAAGCATCAAGACCTGAAAAGAGAAATAGGAAGGATATGGGATATGCCAGTGGAAATTGTACCCATAATCATAGGAACACTAGGAAAAATTAGATGCCGAAGTAGCTCCAGGATTCATGCAGAAGAGTGTGCTATTGGAAATAGCGCACATAGTGAGAAAAGTGATGGACTCCTAAGGAGGCAGAATGCAACCCAGAACCCCAGTCGAATAGGATGACCGAGATAGAAAAAAAAATAATAATAATAAATGGAAATCTTCTGACCTAAGTGCACTAGGTCCTGATTTGAGTTATGGTGAAATTAAATTTGATAGATATGAAAGACTGGTATTTTCTGTCGAAAAGCATAACCCAGAACCCTACACGGCGAATACCGCCCAGTCGAATTGGATGACCGAGATAAAAAAAAAAAAAATAATAATAAATGGAAATCTTCTGACCTAAGTTCACTAGGCCCTGATTTGAGTTACGGTGAAATTAAATTTGATAGCTATGAAAGATTGCTATTTTCTGTAGAAAAGCGTATATATTTTTTCTTTATTACAGTAGAACTTTCACCAGGGAAATAGGTGGCGTATTGGAAATTTTATCCTAAATCATGGCCATATTGTGTTTCATGTTTTCGAAATTATCAGAGGTTAAAAATACATGAACAGTAATAACTATAATTTCAGTCAGAGTGTGGAGTTCTAGTAAAAAGAATAATTTTACTTATGAATAACAGAAAAGGAAGCCCAGACTGTGTGTAGAGTTATTATTAAACTGATATAGATCGAAATTTTCTGAATCCGACTAGTGCATTGTACGCGGTGTTTATTTTTTGCAGTGTAATGGGTGGGGCCTCGGGAACTTTCGAAGCTGCCGAAGTTATTCAAGATAAAATTCAGGGAAGAATAATGTGCGTATGTACCGTAAAAATAGGGACATCAGAGTGAGAAGTTATAAAAAGATATTCTGAATATTAATTCAAAATATTACGAGATTTTTAAATATTAATACAAAATATTACGGACATTTTGAGCATTAATGTAAAATATTACGGACATTTCGAAAATCAATATTAAATATTACGAAAAATTTTAATATCAATACAAAACATTATGAAAATTTTGAATATTAATACAAAATATTACGGATATTTTGAATATTAATACAAAATATTAAGAACAATTTGAATATAGATATACAGAGTATTACGAACATTTTAAATTAATATAAAAACTATGGAAATTTTTAATACCAATGAAAAATATTACGAACGTTTTGAATATTAATACAAAATATTACGGTATTTTGAATATCAATACAAAATATTACGAACATTTTGAATATTAATACAAAGTATTACGAACATTTTTAATATTAATAAAAAATAGTGCTGAAATACTGAATATAAATACAAATATTATGAACGTTTTTAATATCAACACAAATATTACGGACATTTTAGATATTAAAACAAAAATATTACGGATATTTTGAATATTAATACAAAATATTGCGGACATTTTGAATATCAATACAAAGTACTAAGGATATTTTATTTATTAATACAAAATTTTACAAGCATTTTGAATATTAATACAAAATATTACGTATATTTTGAATATCAATACAAATATTACGAACATTTTCAATACTAATGCAAAGTATTAGGATATTTTGATTATTAATACAAAATATTATGAGCATTTTGAAAATTAATACAAAATATTAGGGAAATTTTGAATATTGATATAAAATATTACAGACATTTTGGATATTAATAAAAGCATTACAGACATTTTGAATATTAATTTAAATATTATGAACATTTTGAATATAAATATAATATATAAGGAACATTTTAAATATAAATTAAGAATATTACTGATATTTTGAATATTGATACAATATATTAAGAACGTATTAAATATTGATACAAAATATTAAGAACATATTGAGTATTGATACAAAATATTAAGAACATATTGAATATTGATTCAAAATAGTACGAACATTTTGAATACCAGCACAAAATATTACGGACATTTTTAATATCATACAAAATAATAATAAAATTTTGAATATTAATAAAAAAAAGTACGAACATTTTGAATAAAAATACAAAATATTACGAACATTCCGAATATTAATAAAAAATATTACGGACATTTTTAGTATCAATACGAATAATACAACCCTTAACTTTCAAGTCATCTCTTTCCCTCATATTTTTCATACCAGAAAACCTCATTTCCGCCATGCAAAGTTGAAAAACATACTGCTATAAATACCATCTAATTAGAAAAAAAGTTTGAAAAAAAAAAATCGTTTGCATAAACATTTTTCATACTTCAGCAACCTTTTTAAGATTTGAAATTTGAATCATTTCATCACATCTTTTAATGAGTCGATTTTATTTCTCGAGTTTTGATATGATTTTTTTCTGTATATATATATATATATATATATATATATATATATATATATATATATATATATATATATATATATATATATATATATAAAATATACACATATACACTATATATGTATATATATATATATATATATATATATATATATATATATATATATATATATATATATATATATAAGTTTATTTGTGCTTGTTTTTTAACAAGTACCTCATGATGGAAATATATTTGAATATAAATCTTCATAGAGATGTTATTAAAACAAGTAACTAAAATAATTTAGGCATAACAAAAATCACGAGACTTTCCAAGAAGGTAGGTTAGAAAGAAAACGCTTGGGTAAGGAAAGCATTAAAGTAAAGCACGATGAATATTCAAGAATGGTTTTTAATAATGATTATGAGTAGGCGATCTGAAATTATAAAAAAAAAAACTTTTGACAACACCAGAAACGCTATTAATAACGATATTTTCCAACAGTTTCATTACTTTCTTGTATATTTTTCCACGTATGACGTCCAAAGCAACTCTTCAATAAATTATGTCTGGTATTAAAAATATACATTCCCATAAAAATATATTCGCATGAATAGATATATTTCGTTCCTTGTTGATATCAAAGTAAATTCTTCTCCCCATTAGATAAGAATCTTTCCAAATATTTTTCAGGAGTTTTTATGAATATTTTAATATTTTCATATATTTTATACATATTAATATATGCATATTTTCTTTCTTTGCTCTTTAGAAATGAAGCATATTCGTTCCCTGGTCTTTTAGGGATTTAAAGTGAACATTTTCTAGAAAATTAAAATTCAAATTTTGGGCTATTTTTCTAAGAAAATTATAAATTCAAATTTTGGGCAAATAATATATATTAGTTCCTAAGAGATATATAAAATATATATATATATAGAATATATATATATATATATATATTATATGTACATATATATAAATATACATACATATATATATATATATATATATATATATATATATATATATATATATATATATATATATATATATATATATATATATATATATATATATATATATATATATATATATATTATTACATATATATATATATATATATATATATATATATATATATATATATATATATATACACACATATATATATATATATATATATATATATATATATATGTATATTATAAAATAGTATATTAAAAAAATAGAATGTATTAAGTAGGCTAAGGAAGAAAATACTGAAATGGGAAATTAGGATTCATTTCACGTAATTTTGTATGAAAAACTAAATTAAGTTTAAGTGCGCTGAATATGTTGAAGAATTGCTAGTTAGTAAAGAAGCGGACCAATGATTTTAAAAGTAGCTAAAGCAGAAACTCCACATAAGTAAAAAATGCGCCGAAGTTTTTCGGCACAATAGTTTTCTGCACAGCCGCTACAGCGTATAATCAAGGCCACCGAAAATAGATCTATCTTTCGGTGGTCTCGGTATATTGCGGTATGA
Source organism: Macrobrachium rosenbergii (assembly GCF_040412425.1). Lineage (NCBI taxonomy): Eukaryota > Metazoa > Arthropoda > Malacostraca > Decapoda > Palaemonidae > Macrobrachium > Macrobrachium rosenbergii. The sequence goes on along the minus strand of NC_089742.1, from coordinate 34,190,824 downwards.
GCCGCAGCCCATGAAGGCAGACAGAAAAATGCGGACAGAAAAAAAGTACTGACAGTGCGGACGGACAAACAAAGCCATCACAATAGTTTTCTTTTCAGAAAACTAAAAACTACACTAAGGAATATTAAAGAAAAAATGATTCAGAAAAGAAAGACGAATATATATTTTGACTGGAACAAAAGAAAATGAAGGCAGTGCGACATGGACCTGTTACAGGTTGTACATAAAGAGGACATTTGTCCGGATGATTGATAGAATAAGCATGCGACGTGCCTATATAGTTGGTAAAAAAAATTCCAATTTAAAAGAAACTTAAAAATGACCAAATCAGCTTTAGTAGATAATAGCAAATGTTTAAAAATTCAAATTTCAACATCGAGCAGAAACAATAAGTTTTAGTTTTCTGTAAAAGAAAACTATTTTGTCGGGTTTTTCTGTCCGTCCGCACTTTTTTCCGTCCGCACTTTTTTCCGTCCGCGCATTTTTCTGTCCGCCCTCATATCTCAAAAACTATTGAGGCTAGGGGGCTGCCAATTGGTATGTTGATCATCCACCCTCCAATCATCAAACATACCAAGGTTAAAGGTAGCTAGAATCATGCTTCTGACAACGATATAGGATAGGCCTCCACCGGGCCGTGGTTAAAGTTTCACGGGCCACGGCTCGTACAGCATTATACCGAGACTACCGAAAGATAGATCTATTTTCCGTGGCCTTGATTATACGCTGTAGAGGCTTTACAGAAAACTCGATTCCGACGAAGAAACTTCGGCGGATTTTTTACTTGAGTTTCTCTGACTCCATTTTGTTCTGGTTGTGATTTTTATTTTATTATTTTTTTTTTTTGTGAAGACATTGATGGAAGAGGAAACGAACTCATGAAGGCCACTTAACAGGCGCCCAAAAGTTCACCGATAAAAATGAAAGTTACTTAACTCCGAAAACATCAAGGAATTCAAGATATAAAAAAAAAAGAAAGTCAAATGGACTTGATACTTTCCTTACAATGTGTGTGAGCGTGCTTTCGCGTGCGCAGTAGAGACTGATTGTGAGTCTTGTGAGTCAGTGTAAGTGCTGATAACGCATTGCTTTCTATTTCAGAAAGCTCCCCCATGTCAGAAGGGTAATTCAGAAGAAAGTGTAAAATAATGTGCATCTCTTACCAATTCAAAACGTAAATTCATTGCATTCAACAGTTGATAGAAGTTCAGAAATTTTTAATCATTAAACGCACACACACATATATGTATATATATATATATATATATATATATATATATAGTTATATATATTATATATATATATATATATATATATATATATATATATATATATATATATATATATATATATATATATATATATATATATATATATTATTGGGTATGGTCAAATGCATGTCACCTGTAGTCCTGAGTTCTTGTCATCCGTGGTTCGAGCCCATGAGAAGACGGTAGTTATTATCAGCTAAAAATTTCTCCTTCGGTTAACGTATATGAAAAATATATTATTTCCGAGGTAGAGTGAATTGATATTCAACGACGTTTGTAGCTTAATGCTTGTGTATGAATCACGGTGATGTGATAAAAATTCATATATATATATTCAACGACGTTTATATATATATATATATATATTATATATGAATATATATATATATATATATATATATATTTATATATATATATATATATATATATTTATATATTTATATATATATATATATATATATATATATATATATATATATATATATATATATATATATATATATATATATATATATATATATATATATATATATATAAGAGAAATAATACTTTTTCATATGCTTTTAAAGAATTTACTCGTTTCAATAAGTCGTCTTGCTTAATCTCAATTATTTCATCTACGAAAAAGCCAAATGTTTAAAATCTTTCGACTTTCTTTTTACCAGATAAAATCTGAGTAAATGAGCGAAAAATGTATGAGGGACATTTCCTGACGTAAATTTCTTTCTACTTTATCAAAACGATTCTGGTTAATCTCATACACAGAATCCCACTTTAGCAACGAGCGGTAATCATGAGAAACATTTTTCCTCAAAGGATTCCATCTAAACGTATCAAGCTTGGGCCTCAAAAACAAAAAAAAAAAAATAAACAAATAAATAAAGAGGAAAAAGATGAAAACAAGTATAAAATAAGCCGAAGTTTCTTCGGCGCAATCGAGTTTTCTGTACAGCCGCTACAACGTATAATCAAGGCCACCTAAACTAGATCTATCTTTCGGTGGTCTCGGTATAATGCTGTATGAGCCGCGGCCCGTTGGTGGCCTATCCTATATCTTTAAGCTTTAATAAAATAAAAACTACCAAGGCTAGAGGGCTGCAATTTGGTATTTTTTTGATGACTGGAGGGTGAATGATCAACATACCAATTTGCAGCCCTCTAACCTCAGTAGTTTTTAAGAATAAAGGCAGACAGAAAAAGTGCCGACAGAAAAAGTGCGGACAAAATAAAGTGCGGACGGATAGACAAAGTCGGCGCAATAGTATTCTTTTACAGAAAATTAGAAAATCTCAGGTGTAATTAAATTCACCAGGAGAGAACTTCCTGTATGCAGAAGAAGAAGAAAAAAACTGAATCTAGATGAACGATACTTCATTCCAGTTTGGGAAGAAGAAGAAGAAGAAGAAGAAGAAGCTGAAGAAGAAGGAAAGAAAAAGTGTTGCCAATGAAGACTTCTTTTTGGCGATTACAGACCCGTACTTAACCTCCCCGTTACCACCCCCCACCCCCAGACCCATCACACAATCCTCCTCCCCTCCCTCCCTCCCCACCTTCCATCTCTCTTACTCACCTTGTTCATTTCAGGAGCATTTTCCTTCCCCAACTTACTTTTTGATTCATCACACTTTTCCCACCACTTACTTTCACTCTTCATACTTTTGCTCGTCCTTTCACTCTCGGAACCTTTCTCATCACCGCCCCCACCTTTCTTTTCCTCGACCCCTTTCTTCGCCTTTATAATTCTTCAAGAGGAAAAACAAGGAGGTAATTGCATTCGAGAAGAAGAAGCCTTTCTCTCTTCTCTCTCTCTCTCTCTCTCTCTCTCTCTCTCTCTCTCTCTCTCTCCTTCCTGACAGCCCCAATTAAAGTCGGTCGGAGTTGATTAAAAATTCCTGTTGATTGGTGATCGGCGATGGCCCTTCCATCGCGGGTATTATTGGCCGAAGGAAAGCTCCCTGGTGTCAGGTGTTTATTGCTGTCTTAACACCACTTACGTTTCCAAGCCCTCTCTCTCTCTGTCTCTCTCTCTCTCTCTCTCTCTCTCTCACATTCTGAGCTTGTAATGGTACAAGTCAGCTTAGTCAGATGACAAATTCTCTCTCTCTCTCCGAGTGTATGCTGTTACATGACCAGCTTGGTCAACCAACAAATCTCTCTCTCTCTCTCTCTCTCTCCCTCTCTCTCTCTTCCTTTTTTTTCTTGTGATCTCTAAAATTCACTGTTATAAATTGATAAATACGTGAATAAACAAAGCAACATCTATACTTTTCTGTACAACTCATATAGTTGTTTGTATTTTGTCATTAAGATAAGAGGTGGTATTTATGGAACTGCCATACAACACACATGCACATATATACCAGAAAATAGCTTCTGCTCTGCATCTTCGGTGTTAAAAGACTGAATAGTGAAGTGAACTACTGTGTATCACAATTCTAAAGTAAAAGAAATAAATTCATCTGAATTTGTAGACTCTGACGAAAACTATCCGAAGTTTGTTTCACCTTCCTATTACGAAGACTGGACTGGTGTCCTCAAGCAAAGGTAAATTTAGACTGTAAAGGTTTTCCGAATTATAAAAATTAATTACCAGAGGAAATGCTAAATAGCTATTTTGCCAAGTGGAAGTCGATTTGAGAACAATCCTGAATATCACACGCTCTAGAGAAAATTCTTGCACTTTTCTAAGATTTGCTTTATGAGCCTCCGTTGAGCAAGTGGATTCCAGTCGAATAAAATCTGCTACATTTAAAAAATCACTTTCGATTTTATTGAAAGGAAATATCAGCAAATAATTACTGCCGTCTCTTTAGTTATCACTGGCACCGGTTGCGTTCTACACATCTCACTAAGAGAGAAGTCTAACACGTCGCTTCAGGTGCTAATAAAACACACCCACTACCTCTGCTTTCTTCTTCTTCCCTTGCAAAGTCATCCATCCCACCTTTTCCATCTTCTCTTCCACTAGTTTCCTTTTCTCTTTATCTCTACTTAGCTCTGTCATTAAAACTTTCGCAAAAGATAAAGATGACTTGTCGATGCTTATCGTTGCAAAAACAAACTCAACCGGCAATTTATTTTTTGTTGCGCTTTCCAGTCAAAGGGGCTTCTAACAAAGGCGTGATCGCCGATCCCAAACGACAACGCTTTGACTCCAAGTGGCAATGAAATGGACACAGAGCGAAGTAATGACCCTTTAAAAGTTCTACGGTGTATTTAAACGCATCAGTCCTTCCTTCGTCCAATTACTGAAAACCGAGTCTCGGTTCTAATGATGTCTGCGTAGATGAACGCTAGGGCTTTTCCTGCGCAGCATAGGCCTATGTCAGATCCAGCCTCAAACGGAAGAGGAGTTCTAGGCGTATGGTAAAGACCTCAGCCTTGTAATTTCCGGGGATGTTGAAATCTACAGCAGTTTTGGTTATCGTACGCCAGCGGTACTTGGCATTATTGAGAGAGCGTGTGAGAATAACACGCTTAAAAGCGATAGTTGGATTCACGGTGAAATTAATCCCAGTGGAAATTATCTCGACTCTAAAGCGGCCTCGTTTTGTATTGCTCCACAGTCAGCGATCTCAGTAACTTTTTGAAAGCTCTGTCCATAATCTGTATGAGACAGCCACGAGGGAATAAAAAGACGGGTGTCTAATACAGATAGGTATATACTGCCGTTCTACGGTAAAATGGACGAAATTTATAACAAGCATCGTGGGCTTTGTCCATGTTAGTCTGAAATCGACCTGACTGCAGAGATAGCGTAATGTATTAAGCTTTGATATTCCATGGTTATGAATTTATAGATTGTAGGAGAGACTGAAATAAAAATAATAAAGTTATTAATAAATTTCAAATTTAAATTTTATCTTTATTCGACGCTGACATTACGACCAAGAACATTTATTAAAAGGTCTGAGGTAAAATGTTTGCATTTGCTTCCATAGTACATAAATTTATTTTCTGACAACTTGCTATAGTATGTTACAACCAGAAACCTATATTTTTATGGAAAGAAAGAAAACTTTTTTTCTTCAATATTATAGCAAAGGCTAAGCCTGTCTACAGACATGAGGGATTTATTAGCATCATAATTTTTAGACTGTGATATGTCACCAGAAAATATTTTGGTGTCTTTAAAGAAATTATATGAGCTGCTATTTTATGACATTTTTGATCATTGATTGTATAAGTGATTGTAAAACAATTTTCACCAAAATTTTTGGTTCTGTAACTTAATTTCTAAAATACAAAAGGTTTATCCACTTGTCTTTAAGTTTGAAACTTAAAACTCAAGTTAAGAAAAAGAGAGAACTGAGGATTTAACCAATTCTTGAAAAATGGCAAAAAAAAAGAGTAAAAAACGAGCAGAAGTTTCTTCGGCGCAATCGAGTTTCTGTACAGCGTATAAAGCTGAATGCAACTCTCGATGTGCTTCAGTATGAAACTCTCAGCTACGAACGGGTAGAGCCCAGTTGCTCCCTAGATACGGTCAATTGAAGGTACGTCTGTAACGACTCCGTAATTGGACTCGGCGGTGCCAGATGCACGATACATGGCTAACCTAACTTTTTAATAGGACCATTGAGGCCAGAGTGACTGCAATTTGTATGTTTGATTGAGGTGATGATCAACATGCCATTTGCAGCCCTCTAGCCCTGCAGCTTTTAAGATCTGAGGGCGGACAGAAAGTGCAGACGGACGGACAGACTGGGGTTAGTTTTCCTTACCGAAAACTAAAAGAACAAAGGGCTTTGCCCTCCAGAGAAGAACGTACCTTTCAAGATAGGCATAACATCCGAAATTAGATTCTGGAACCAAATCAAATAAGGGAAGCTGTTGATGGTCTTGTCTGACCCTAGTAAATGAATCAGTCCACGGCGTCTGCGGGTGAAGAGGTAAATTGTATTATATATGTCCTAGTTGGCATCTCCGCCTTTCCAAGATTCTACAGACCAGAATTAGGGGGAGCGGAAATCCATGTTCACTCTTAAGATGGAATATTTCATCGAGAGGAATGTTTATCTTAATTCATCACGGAAGTACTTGTGTGTGTTGATCTGTGTGTGTGTGTGTGTGTGTGTGTCTGTTTGTTTAATAGAAGAAATAGATGTGTGGATTTGGTTGTTTGAAGAGCATAAACCATTAATGATAAATGATGACGTTAATAGTTAACATTCTGTCAGATTTAAATAGTTTATTCCAGTTGAATGTATTTAATAGTCTGGGCCTCTTTAACATTCACATTAAAACAGAGTTAACTTTCATTTTAATAGGCCTACTTTCATGATATCGAAGCAAACATTTCATGAAAAATTATTTTTAAATTGTTCTTTTTTAAAGGTTGGCAACTAATCCCTAGAAATAAAACAAAGCTAAGAAGGTTGAATTTTGGAGAGACACTAACTCTTTCAGTCAGCTGAATTGAAATATTTGTTGTTTCCATTGATATTTGATATATATATATATATATATATATATATATATATATATATATATAGATATATATACACACATACATATGTAATGTGTGTGTGAGTGTAGAATTAAAAGTCAAAGAGAGAGTAATAATAATAATAAAAATAATAATAATAATAATAATAATAATAATAATAATAATAATAATAAAGTGAAACTGAACAAAATAAACTCCAACGAAAGGAAAATAATTTCCCGAGAGAGCGAAATCAAAGCAAATGATTAGCAAGAAGAATAACCTATTGTCCCCAAAATCTATCTATCTCTTCCACCAAGCGCCGAAATTCGCCTTGCAGTCCACCCCCCCACTTCCCCAAAACCAATCAAAGGCTGCATAGTCATCGGGGGAATGGAAAAAGAGAGTTAGGGGTAGGGGGCAACACCCCTTTTCATAGAGGGCGGGAAAGAGCACATCGTGCTGTCTTCGATTGTCACTTTAAACTCATCTACATGTGATTATGCCTCTCGCTCTTGGATGATAGAATGCAAATTGAGACAGGCTTGGGAAACAGCCCGGGGGGATTTCCCCCCTCCTCTCCCTCCTCCACCCTCCCTCCCTCCCTCCCTCCGCCACCTTCCCTCAACCTCTCCCAATCTATTATGGCTTTGCTTTCCGCGCGAATTTGTCGCTGTTTATTCCGGCGGAATTTTCTATTTTTCGCGGGGAATGGCTCCTTCGGCGTGAATTTCGAAAAGGAAGATGAGTGTACTTTTATTTTATCTTATTTTTTTTTTTTTACGTTTTGCGAGTCCGTGATTGCCTTAAAGGAGAGCTTACGATGGATAGATGGGTACCATGAGGAAGTTGAAACATTAGAAGGCTCTTCCAGCGAAAGTCTTTGCAAGAGATGAAAAGAAAATCCGAGACATTTGACGTAAACAAGAGACTATCCGATGGGAGCTGAAGGTTCTCTTGTCAAGGTACAAGTTTAACGAAAAATGCATGAATATGATCCTATGTACACTATTCAACTCCCTACGAAAAGAAAATATCAAAGTATTTTTTAGATTATTTTTTTTTTTAGGGAGTCAAACTCTATCTCAAAAATGATCTCACTCAAACTCTCTATCTCAGGAGTTGACTCACTTAAACTTTCTGCTTCAAGAGTTATCTCACTCAAACTCACTTTTTCAGTTATCTCACTCAAATTGTCTAGCTCAGGAGTTATGTCAGTCAAAGGAGTTATCTCACTCAAATCGTCTAATCTCAGTAATTATCCCACTCAAACTCTCTATCTCATGAGTTATCTCAATCAAACTCTCTATTTCAGGAGTTATCTCAATCAAACTCTCTATCTCAGGAATTATCTCAATCAAATGAGTTATCTCACTTAAACTCTCTATCTCAGAAGTTATCTTACTCAAACTCTCTATCTCAGGAGTTATCTCAATCAAAGGAGTTATCTCACTTAACCCCTTTACCTCAGGAGTTATCCCAATCTCAGGAGTTATCTCACTCAAACTCTCCATCTCAGGAGTTATCTCAGTCATCTCACACAAACCCTCTATCTCAAACTCTCCATCTCAGGAGTTATCTCAATCAAAGGAGTTATCTCACTCAAACCCTCTATCTCAAACTCCATCTCAGGAGTTATCTCAATCAAAGGCGTTATCTCACTCAAACCCTCTATCTCAGGAGTGATCTCAGTCAAACTCTCTATCTCAAGAGTTATCTCCAGCACCACCAGTCGTCTTTTGTTCGATATCAGTGAAAGCTTGCCAGCATGAACGAAAACTTTGAACACATATTTGGGCAGGAGAATCTATTAGCCATAAATATATTCCTGGAGACTTCATAAGGACCGGCACTATATTATGGTTCCTGAGTCTAGAGTTGCTTCCTCCCTCTCGCTCTCTCTCTCTCTCTCTCTCTCTCTCTCTCTCTCTCTCTCTCTCTGTTCATTTATCTCTTCTTTTTTATCACTCTCCATGTCGAGTTCTCTCTCTCTCCTCTGTTCATTTATCTCTCTCTCTCTCTCTCTCTCTCTCCTGTTCATTTATCTCTCTTTCTTATCTCTTTTATCACCTGTCGATCTCTCTCTCTCTCTCTCTCTCTCTCTCTCTCTCTCTCTGTGTGTGTGTTTGAGGGCACAGACGTGCAGACATGTAGACATTTCGTCAAGAAAGATAAGGATACAGTCAAATGCATCAAGACATGAGGGCAAATAAACTCAGACATCCATACCCGCACTTAAAACCACGTCAGACAATACTTTATCAAGAAACATCATTAACATCAAAAACAGATGGAACAAATGAGTGATAAGCAATTGCTATAGAAAAATAATAAATATGAAGGGAAGTGGAGGATCAGTTTAATTAAAGAACTGATAGACAGCAAAGAAAACACAGTGATTACCTGTTAATTTAGACTTTCTCTCTGCTGATTATCTTTGTAATTATTTAAAGTACATGCAATTAATTTAACTATAAATGACTTCATTTGAATAAAGATTTGAATTCGAATTTGAGTGAATTTCCAAATTCACTAAGGAAATGAGGTGAACTACGAGGATCTAAACGTAAAACTGGGAGAAAATCCACAGTAGTTAGAGGCGCTGGACAGCAAGGTGGAAGAAAGGAAACCGGCATTAAGGTAATGTAAAATATTAAAAGGCAGGTACGGCTAAATGGCGAAGGGACAACGTAAACATTCTTTAGTAATGCCTACGGTGCTCCACATGACATGTAATCATTGAGTATGCCTTTGTATTCCTATTATAACACTAGATAAAATATAACTATGAATGTTTGGTGCCAACCTTTTCTTTCTATGAAAATAATCCTGTGTATTCGAGTGAACATAGATTTTCCTATCATCGACTTCTAACTTCTATAATCCATGGAAAGACGAGATGCCAACTAGGACATATATAATACAAAATGCCTCGTCATTCCCTATGTATCGCGCACTGATATACTTACCTGGGTCAGAAAGGGATATAAATAATTTACTTTGTTCCGTCTGGTTCTCGAATTTAATTTTTGATGCTATGCTTATCTCGTACTAAGCTAGAAATGTTCTCTAGAATGCCGTTAGAAACACAGTATCCTTTTTCTATAAGCTCAATTTTCCTGTAAAAGCTGATATAAAGCATTTCTTATTCCGTCTATAAATAGTCTTCTAGAAAATTAGTGTAATCTATAATTTTATTCTTGACTTTCTGAAACTGTAGCTTTTTATGATACGTCAACAGAAACTTAGAACTGTTGATTTAACCAGAAGAAAAGCATCTTGCTTTGCGTTAAAGTTAACAATCAAATTTAGGAGAGATGCATGCGGCCTTATTGAATGATTTAATTACGTCGAGACATGGCAAAAAAAAAAAAAAGGAGAGGAAAATGTCCCACTAATATTTCTACTTTAATTAATGCGAAGCATGAATGGAAACGCTCACTAACCCATTTTTTTATTACCATTTCTGGTTTTCTTTGGGATCGCAGCGTCAACAAAAGCACTTCAAATTTTTTCCTTTTATTCTTGAATATTTCAGAATTGTTTTTTTGCAACGAGATTTCATTCCTCCCACCTCAGCTCCCCAACCTCCCAGGCAGTTTGGTCAGGATGGGAATTTTGCCATGGCTTTAACCAATTCAATTTCAATATATTTTTCTATAATAAGTAGTCACAAAGTGTAATTGTTTTCCCATGATCACTGTCAACGTGCACTTTTTCTGACGCTGAGTTGTTTAAAACCCCATCACTTCTGTTAGAGATGACGGATCATGTCGAGATTGAACCCAACATCTCCATGTCAAGAACAGCGAACCCACGAGATCCCGGCGTCAAGAGTGGCCAACCCTCTCCGGTCTGAACTCAATTCCATTACAGAAAAACACGGCGAAACAGTGATTCATCTAAAACTGTTTTCGCCGTTTAGTACTAGTCCTTTGAGGGTCAAATGTATTTCTTCGCCTTGTTTAGTACTAGCTCTGGGGGATCAAATTCGTGGGTACCGAAGTGTTCGCGTTCAGAACAGCGAACGATTATTCCCATGTCAAGAATAAGAACCCAATAATCTTCTTAGAAGAAGAGCGAACCCGCTGCTGAGGTTCATCAACGCTTGACATGATCCGAGATGACGTTTTAAATCAGTTATTCCGGAATAGCTGCTCTAATTTCTTTATTTTTCAAGATACAAAGTTGAATTTTGTAGTTGGGGCGAGAGGGCCTTCTGATGCTGAACGCCTGATATGTAAATTCGGCATATTTCAGCGCATTAACGTAATTTTCTTCAACTGTAAGTGGCTTCATATAATTCTCAACGCTGAAACTTAACCTGTGACCTGTTCATGCCATTCAGTGTCATGAGTGAGCATGATGAAGATTAATTACAGATTGTATACATGAACAGTTCCAAGGCATTGCATTACACTTATTATTAATAAAGTTATAAGAAAGTTCACAACTGCAGAAAATACTGTGGAATAAAACTGATTATGTAGTAAATATATTACATCGTAATATATTTACTAAATAACTGAGTATTTTTATTATGCAGTAAAGTTATTATTATTATTATTATTATTATTATTATTATTATTATTATTATTATTATTATTTATTAGTGTTTCATTTCAGAACACATGCATCTATCCTGAGCATCTGTTTCTCTTACCTTGTTAATGAGAATCTCACGTTTCGTACAGGTTAATAGAAATCGGTTACGAAGTTACTGGACATTATTACCCTTGGAAAAAAAAGAGAAGGATGAAAGTGTTTTGATGGCAGGACATTTCCCACTGAAATGATATTCGGCATAAATTCAACCATTGCGATAACCCCTACATAAAGGACACCTCTTAATTCATTAACATTGTGTCCTATTGCCGCTAGCAAAAGTCTGCTAAGGTAAGTTTCAAATGTCAGTAAACGCGATGCTTTATGTTGTATGGAATGAACAAGATTTGTGCCGAGTTTCAGCGCTGCGGTGAGCCATGAGGTCATTCAGCGCTGAGGGGGGAAATTGAGGATTTAAATGTGTAACTGGAGAAAACTTCACAGTTGCACCATGAAACAATTGTTAGGAGAGGGTGGAAAATAAGATGGAAATAAAAGAGTATATGAACGGAGGTACAGTAAAAGGAATGAAAGGGGTTACAGCTGGTGGCCGAAGGGAGGCTGCAGCAAAGTTTCTAACAAATGCTTACAAACCACTCCATTTCATGTGGGGTTTTACAGTGCGTGATCATTACCCAGAGGCCATCCTACGCGTTATCCTCAAACAAACAAACGAACAAACAAAAAGAAGCCCAAACAGTAACATGAGAAAGAGACACATTCCGCTAATTGGATTAAGGGCGCCCAAATGAATCTGAAAACGCGCCATAGAATTTTGCATGGGCAATTACTTCTCGGCCATACGTGGAATTTCATTGCTTCTGGGAAACAAAGCTTTCATCCCTTTGTTCCAACTCCCTAGAGCTGTTCTTCGCATTCAGGGGATAACACATTGACTTATACCATACGAAAGAAACCCTTAGCCTTTGGACCTTGGTCTTTGTTGTGTAAACAATGAGCATTGTTTACTGCAAGTTCATTTTTGCTCTCGAATGGCTCTAATGAGGACGGTGATCTGGAGTTTGTGAACAAAGGGGAAATTGAACGAAGAGGCGGAGTGAGACAGACATACTTTTCATCAGTATTTGTGTTACGTTCACAGTTGTCCTTGGATAGTGCTGAGCACTCTGAGTTCTTATGTGTAAAACAGGTGAAGCGATTATATCGTGATATTGTCATGAACTGAGGGAAATTTAAAATGAGTTTTGGATCTCTTATCATATTTTATTAATTGTTTCAAGTGACAAAAAAAAAAAAAGTCGCAATTTAACTTTTTGATAGGACAACACTCAAATCTACAATTATGAATATTATAAAGGCTCCGATAATAATTATCGTTTGAAATACACAACCGGGAGGTTCATGCAGTCAGTAGCATTTCATCATTTCATTTTCGTTAGAATTATTCAACAGATTAGCCCTTAACGATGTTAAAAAAAATGTTAATATTCGCGGCGGGTTTGTTGGTGATAGAGTGAAAATTGTGTAACGAACAATAGAGCATATTTAATGCATACCCATTTAAATATAAATACCAGCAATTAATAGATTTATGAAATATGAAAATAAATCTTGCTTTACGGAAGTATATAGTTGCAATTCATTCATTTACGTTTGCATACCGGCAATATTTTATGATACCAAAGCTAAAAAACTGCGTGTGATGTATGCGAGTATTAACCTTTTACTTATTTTTTCAATCACTCGGACACACTCTCCAAAGATTATTATCCTCGGCATAATAAAACACGAACAAATATAAATATATACAAAATATAAGAGCGCCGTAATTGGTGAAGATTGTTCTTAAGATGGCAAATTGTGCTTATTAGAATACTGCTGGATTCATCGTGCAAAGTTATCTATCATTCCAAAAAATTTCAGGAATTTTGTACAACACTCATAGTTGAACCTGCGTCTAATGCCCCGAGTTACAGAGCAACGCAAAATATGAGAGGTATATTTAACAACTTAAACCGTTAATCGACACAGTTATTTTCATGCCTATTGAACAAGAAAATAGCACAAAACAAGAGTAAAATGGAAATAAAGATTTTTTTTCTCGTTATATTTTATCTTTTAATTCGTGTGATCTTTTACAATGATTTTTTTTAAATGAAGGGAATCCGAGCATCGGATATTGGGAGGCAAACCACCTATGGAAATTGGCGAATTTTTCGGCATAGTCTCTGTTGGAGGTACCTGTGCACATTAGTTGCCTGTAAAAATAAAATTGAGTATATGACACGTATATATATATATATATATATATATATATATATATATATATATATATGTATATATATATATATGTGTATGTGTGTGTGTATGTGTGTTCAAAAATCAGAGAATGATTGTGGAAAGTGTATTAAGTTGTGGATTTCATCATTTTTAGAGATCCACCATTGACACGAGTATTATTCAAATTATGGAAGGTCAGATCATTTTAAATATCTCAAGATTACAATGTTTAGTTATTATAGACAAAGATAATCATATATATATATGTATATATATATATATATATATATATATGTATATATATATGTGTGTATATAGTATATATATATATATATATATATATATATACATATATATATATATATATATATATATATATATATATATATATATAATAAAACAGTTTGGAAAACAGCAAGAGTGCAAGTGGCGCAAAAAGATTCTTTCAGATGTGATTTTTGCGCATCTGTTCACATCCATGGATGCTGTAAGGTCATTATATAAGAGTATCTGTATCTGTATCTATATCCATATATATATATATATATAGTTATATATATATATATATATATATATATATATATGATTATCTGTACTATGTAATAATCACTAGAAAGCATTTGTGATAGTCTGAATGTTCGAAATTCTTGACCTTTCCCTCGAAGGTCAATAGTGGATCTCTAAAAATGATGAAATCACAACTTTAATACATCGTTCCACAATCATTCTCTGACGCGCACACGATCACACACACACACACACACGCATACACACAAACACATACACACACAAACACGCAATGTACAAAGTCCAGGGCCTTTTTTTTTTTTTACTGTCTTGATGTTCTCGGAGTTAAGTAACTTTCAATTGCTTCCACTTTTATCACTGAACTTTGGGCGCTGTTAAGTGCCCTCCTTATGTTCGTTTCAAGGTCTTAAGAGAGAGAAGAGAGAGGAAAAAGAAAGGCCCCCAATAAAATAAGAACGAGAGAGCAGCAGCAGAGAGAGAAAAGTAATGCACAGTTGGAACTTGAAATGGCACCCACCCCACAAAAATATCGTACGACCTTAGGTAGCTTTCTTTTTTATGTATGGAAATTATATGTATATAAAATATATATATATATATATATATATATATATATATATATATATATATATATATATATATATATATATATATATATAGTATGTATATATACATATATATGTATATAAGATATATATACATACATATATATATATATATATATATATACACACATATATATATATATATATATATATATATATATATATATATATATATATATATATATATATATATATATATATATATATATATCAGTATTGTTTTGAATGTTATCGATAGTAGTCACGCAGAAACTATTCAAATTTGAATGAACATATAGAAATATCGAAGATAAACAGTAGAGAACATGAAAGCCATTCGAATGTAAACTCGGAATCGCGCTGCCCTAGAATATTTTCATTCGAATATGTTTTTCATGCTGGAATTTATTTGCGAAAGATTTTAAACACTGGCGCAGAAACGGCGTTTTAATTCGGTATGGAAATATGTAAAATAAAAAAGTCTGATACAGCACACCATTGTCTTTTATAATACTTCTGTTATGATATAACTGTAATATTTTGTTGCAAGGTTCTGGTAATTCTCGGAAATAAGCGGAATTTTAATTATCCACAACAACTTCCTTCAGTGCCAAGGTGTTTACATTGGTTATGAATGAATGTTCACGATGAATAA
>NC_089742.1:34168012-34170512 GCF_040412425.1 Macrobrachium rosenbergii | reverse complement strand
ATATTAGTTTCTCATCCACGGAATCGAAGTATGAAAAGTTATTATTAAATTGCTACTGCCTTTGCTACACCTCAGTTTAACAATATAAAAAAAATTATATTAGTAACATGTGAAAGGAAGGATAATTACATTACTGCTATCATCAAAGGAATGCCTCTCTCCTCTCTGCTGAAACAACAATAATAACCAAAACAACCTAAATAAAAAAAACAACCACTGCAACAACCCATCTGTTATTACCACCCCATTTTTGTAATGATGACTCCAATCCACAAGGCGACCTCTTTCCCTCCGCCCTTCCTCACCATCTTCTTTAACCTCAGACTCCCACTCACACACACACACACACACACACACACACAACACACACATACACACACATCTTGCTGACACAAACATCGCTGGGCGGAATAATAAAACTCCTCTAACATGCTTACAATGTTTAGTATCATAATGCCATTGTTGGTAACCCTCTGCTAGACTCTATTACGAGAGAGGAGCCGAGTCTATGGATATAAAGTTTTCAGGAGGACCCCTGTATAGCGGAGGAAATGAGAGGTGTGGGTGGGGGTGGGGGGAGGTTTTGGTGGAAGGAGGGAGGGGGGTGTTTATTTTTGAAGACTATTTTTTTGTGATTTTTATTTTAGCATATTTTGTTTTATTTATCTTTTATGGGGGAATTAGTGTTGGTCGTTGAAGCACAGAGATTTTCATTCTGCACTTTATTATTAATTTTTTTTTCTCAGTTCTCTCTGGGGAAAAAAGTGATATAAGTAAATATTTCCAAGGAGGTTTAAATAAGCAGAAATTGCTACTTTTATAATAATCTCTGGCGTTTTACCGTTCTAGCAACCTGTCGGAAAATTAGAATCTATTTAAGCAGGAATCTATAAATCTAATACATCATGAAATTATTTCAGCCAATATAGTATTCCTGAGATAAGATTCTGCAATAAAACAAGCAAAAAATGCGTCGAAGTTTCTTCGGTGCAATCGAGTTTTCTGTAAAGCGCATAATCAAGGCCACCAAAAATAGACCTGTCTTTAAGTGGCCTCGGTATAATGCCGTATGAGCCGCGGCCCATGAAACTCCCAGCCGGACGTGGTAGCCTGTGTTGTTGCGTTGGCAGAAGCACGATCATGGCTAACTTTAACCTTAAATAAAATAAAAACTACTGAGATTAGTGGGCTGCAATTTGGTATGCTTGATGATTGGAGGGTGCTGGATCAACATACCAATTTGCAGCCCTCTAGCCTCGGTAGTTTTTAAGATCTGAGGGCGGACAGAAAAAAGTGCGGACGGACAGACAAAGCCGGCACAATAGTTTTTTTTCACAAAACTAAAAAGATATTTCTTGAAGCTTACGAAACTGTCTTTCATACTATAATGAATGACTGGAATTTGTGATTTACTGGTTATCGTCAGTTAAGGAAGAAATGCAGAATAATGCTGCCTTTATAATCTTAAAAAAGAAACGTTTGTGAAGAAAAGTCTCCCACGAGGAACATTACCAGAAAATATATGAAAACTTTTCGTCTGGATGACAAAATTAGACAAAAAAAAAAGGCTAAATGGTAGTCATTTCAAGCTTCTCTTATGTCCGTGATCACATCTGGACTTTCACTAAGTATGCGCTTCACTTGATGTAGCCCACTATAAAAAACGTCTCTTCCTTTCTTGGACTTAAAGTAAAATATTGACATAGGTATATAATTATATGTATATACGTATATACTAGGTGTATATACACACATATATACATATATGTGTGTATATATACATACACACACATATACTTGTATACATACATATACATATATATACACATATATATATATATATATATATATATATATATATATATATATATATATATATATATATATATATACACACACATATCTAATGTCCCATCAAGTTGTATTATTTTAATATATTTCATGTCACTGTTAAAGCAAAACATTCCAAATGGGAAAAGCAAATATAAAAATAAAATATTCAGTATCTATATCATGTTGCAAAACGGTAAATTGAGTTCACTAAAAGCTCTGAATACACAAAGGCCCAAAAGGAAACGAGACAAACAAAGGTAACGCAAAGGTGACTTTGTGTTTAAAGTCTTTTCGTAGCTTTTAGCAAAAGCATTGGTGCTTGAAGTCTCTCTACACTAAAGTTTAGCCTTTGATTTTACAAGAGCATTGCCGTAACATACGAGGTAAAACGAATACGATTTACTTTCGTTGCATGATCATTACACAATATTATAGAAAAACGTAAAATATTATTGTAGAGAGAGAGAGAGAGAGAGAGAGAGAGAGAGAGAGAGAGAGAGAGAGAGAGAGAGAGAGAGAGAGAGAGAGAAGGCGAATAAAAAGTTTCCTTTTTTCCCGTTTAAAAAGTAACTTAGAATAAAAAATAATAATTATTAGAAACCTTATTATTTTTATATATATATATATATATATATATATATATATATATATATATATATATATATAT
>NC_089742.1:34153012-34163012 GCF_040412425.1 Macrobrachium rosenbergii | reverse complement strand
GAATTCTTTCCCGGATAATTCTCTCTTTTAAGCCTGCCATTCTCACTGCAACCTAGGGATTAGCCTGCCATTCATTCAAGCACGGCAACTTGACAGCGAATTTGACAAAGAACTTGTGATAATGTGAGTGGGTTTATATGTCCGGAAAAAATAATCCTACCGTGTTCTTTTCCATGCTTGGATGAAAAGAAAAGTATACTCATTCTTTCCCGTTTCCAGAATCGTATTTAATTCTGTACACTAATCTACTTTTAGTTGAAAATATGCCTAATGTGTCTAGAAACCTTTCTTTTTGCCTTGCGCTATTCTCCGCTTCCCGCTAAAAAAGAGTTACTTATTCCGTGGAGGTTGGTCTTTGTTATTCGCTGCACGGACGCAAGTATTATACAGAATTCGAATGACCTCGCCAGTGCAGTGGTTCATTGAATGAAGTACTAATTACAGTAAAGGCTACAGAATTTAGATTTTGTTTAAACACGAAATTTTAAATTTTGCTATAAATAGAAATCGTTTTTACTGTACTTTTAGTTTTCTGTAAAAGAAAACTATTGTGCCGGCTTTGTCTGTCCGTCCGCACTTTATTCTGTCCGCACTTTTTTCGGTCCTCACTTTTTCTGTCCACCCTCAGATCTTAAAACCTAGTGAGCCTAGAAAGCTGCAAATTGGTATGTTGATCATCCAACCCACAGTCATCAACCATACTAAATTGCAGCCCTCTAGTCTAGTAGTTTTTATTTTATTCAAGGTTAAAGTTAGCCTTAATCGTGCGTCTGGCAACGATATAGGCCAGGTCACCACCGGGCCGTGGTTAAAGCTTCATGGTCCGCGACTCATACAGCATTATACTGAGACTACCGAAAGATACATCTGTTTTCGGTGGCCCTGATTATACGCTGTACAGAAAACTCGTTTATTTTGTTTTCGTAATTTTTCTTTAACCCCATAAAGACCTTACGATTACTAACTCATAATTGATCTTTAACTGTAATCAAAAATGAATTTCATTTATCATAATCTTTGTAAAAGCATAGTTCGTCTTCAATTTCCTTATCTAATGCTTTTATTTTCTGTTATGTAAAATTTTGTTGTATTCAAAGGCTGCAGAGATCTAGTTTCCTAATATGTTGGAATGGCATGTAATACATGTAGAATGAAATGTAACTGGAGCAAAAGCTGTACCATTTTAGCACACAAAGGGATCTTAGCCTTGAAAACTGTGTCAAGGCCAGTTAATTTTTGGTTAAATGACTAGAGTAGTCATATTGATAATTATAACCAGAAATGAAATCTTAATAATAATAATAATAATAATAATAATAATAATAATAATAATAATAATAATAATAATAATAATAATAATAATAATAATAATAATAATAATAATAACAGGTACTAGGTACTTGTTTGAGAGAGGGTTTGTTGCCAATAATAATAATAATAATAATAATAATAATAATAATAATAATAATAATAATAATAATAATAATAATAATAATAATAATAATAATAATAATAATGGTCATTAAATAACAGGTACTAGGTACTTGCTCTGAGAGAGGTTTGCTGCCAATAATAATAATAATAATAATAATAATATAATAATAATAATAATAATAATAATAATAATAATAACAATAAACTGACTTTACCAAAAAGAAATTGTTTAAAGATAGTCCTAGTACATTTGAACTGCCTTGCTTGCAAGCACACTGAACCCTTAGCAGGCTGAAAGGAGCAATGCACTCAGTAACAACCTCTGCTATTGCATCGCACTGAATGCCTTTAACAGTCTAAACATTTATTCAGTGTATCTTGAAGCTCGGCGTTCCGTCTCTTTATCTCTGAATGTGTGTTTTACTGTTATTTCTTATTTCGCATCTTTCCTAATTTGTATTTGATGTACTATCTGAGTCAATTAGCAATAACCAGTATTTGAGTTTTATTATTTTAAGTTTCTTAAAATGCTGGTCAATAGGATGAAAACTTTTAGGAAATGACAATTTTTATTACATATTTATAGAAAAATATTTTGCCCACTTAAAATGGGACAAATTAGAATAGAATAAGTATCAAAGAATTACTGTTATCACTCATTTCAATACATGAAAAGTAATGTCGACATGAAAATTTTATTTGATTTTAAATTATCACGCATCTATCGAATAGTTTCTAATGCATACCGAGACAGTTTGATAGTGCTGTGATTCATATTAAATTTCATTATTAATCATATCAGATATATCTGTTCTTTAGAGAGTATACATGACTGATTGAATTATTTCAGAAAAGCTACCGTAAGAAGAGTAATCAAATAGACAATAATCTACCAATCGAACTGAAGGCTTCACGGTATTAGTTTAAATGGAATGCAAATTATCATTATGATAGAAAAAGAAAAAGTATTTTCCAATAGCATCAGAGTACACAGGTAAATAATCATCAAGTTAAAAAAAATAAAAATAAATGAAATACATACATACGAACACATACACGTATTAGGCCATAAGCGCCAGGGTACACTCAGAAAAGTAAAAGAGAGAGAGAGAGAGAGAGAGAGAGAGAGAGAGAGAGAGAGAGAGAGAGAGAGAGAGAGAGAGATCAGAAACTCCCACCTACTCCAAAATGAGGTTCTTCTTCTACGAAATCTAATCAACGCAACGTTAAAATATTCGAAAAGGTCAATTTAGCGCAACCAAATGTAAAATGACACAATTGACCTATGATATGGAAGACGCCGTGAATTTCGGGGTACAAAGAGATTGGAATATTGGAGGAGTTAAACGAAGCACGGAAGTCGATTACCCGGAAGTAATGAGCTCTAATTGAAATTCATTTCAGCGATTTCAGAATCGGATAGTTTCTCATTGTCTGAAGTCCCTGATGAGATCATTAGATCATTGGTATTTTTTTTTTATTTTCTTGTCTGTCACCGGGTACAAGTGACTTTATAATAGGTAATGTGTGATACACCTAGAGTATTTAGAAATCTGTGTATGATACGATAATGTCTTCATTGGAAGCAACAAGCTTCAGGTATATGGGGGAAGTATTGGTATATGCTGTGGAGAAAAAAATACAGCTAACTGTACGTGATGTACTGTACACCGCAACACAAGTAAGTAGAAATACTATACATACAGTAGGTAAAGTGTGCATCTCTTACTTTGCATTCTCTCATGTAAATTATGTCTAGTAAAGAACTCAGTACTGCTACCCAGAAAAAAGTCAAAATTTTTTGCGCAATTTGAAGTTAAAAGAGGGGAATACTCTTAGCAAAAACCTTCGAACATTGCAATACCCTAAGGAAAACCATTATTTATTTCTTCACAGCTTATGATTTTCACGTTAAGTCTTTTCTTCATTAACAACTTTATCTAATTTTAAAGAGTGTGTCTTTAAATATATCATGTACGTTAAATATATCAGGTACTGTTGAATAAGAAATCTCTCACCGATTTTCTTTACATATTATATGTTTGAATTGTTATAAACAGGCGTTATTTTTGACTGAAGACAATAAGATGTTTGTGACGCTTTATAACACTATCCATGAATAAATAAATTGCAAGGAAATATATATATAAGTAAAATCGCTTTAGATAATAATAATAATAATAATAATAATAATAATAATAATAATAATAATAATAATAATAATAATAATAATAATAATAATAATATAGCAAAAGTACAAAAATATTATGATGAAAGCTCATAACGGAAGCAAAATGAAATTCACCGATAATCAGCCATTTCAGCTTCTTTAAATAATAATAATAATAATAATAATAATAATAATAATAATAATAATAATAATAATAATAATAATAAGAATAATAATAAGAATAATAATTATAAGAAGAAGAAGAAGAAGAAGAAGAAGAAGAAGAAGAAGAAGAAGAAGAAGAAGAAGAATAATAATAATATTAAAACAAGCAATGTACAAAACGAATAATAATAATAATAATAATAATAATAATAATAATAATAACATAATAATAAGAAGAAGTTAAGAAGAAGAAGAAGAAGAAGAAGAAGAAGAAGAAGAAGAAGAAGAAGAAGATTCAAGCAATGCACAAAACGATTATGATAAAAAAAAAATCATAACAGCAGCAAGATAAAATTTCCCCAGCAATCAGCCGAAGCCAACGTTAGCAACAATAAAAGCAGAAAAGACCGCAACTTTTCGATCTTTCCTGTAGCTTAGCCTAAATACCTCTGCTTTCTTCGCATGCCGTCAGCAGTATATAAGGCAAACCTCATCACAAAGGCCCTTGAATTCCTCGCACGACGTCGGGGGCAATTTACCCACCCACTGCATCTGCTGCATTCTGCTGGGCAACATTCGAGCTATGCAGACGCAATTCCGTCTCACCGTCTGCCCGTCTGTGGCTCGGGTGTGTTCATTCGGGTCTCGGGTGCGTTCATTCGCGTCCGCTTCCCACTCTGTTTCGTTTCGTTTTCTTTTGCATGGTGATGGTTCAGTTGTAGGAGTCTTTTCAAAAGTTCATAAATTGTTTACATTTTTATATTAATGTTATGATATATGGTTTACTAGCTTAGTAATCTCTCTTCTCTCTCTCTGTTGGAGGACTCAAACATTTCGCAGCTCAATATATTTTACGAAAGTGCTAAAAAGAAAAGTAATGCATTATTGTTTTAATCTCTCTCTCTCTCTCTCTTGTCTTCCATTAGTTTATGCTTTTATAATATTTATATAAGTTTTACAACATTCAAGGAACATAGTAAATATCAAACGGTCATTATTCCATTTATGACACTCTTAAGCAACACCTTTTGACATATTTTCTGAGCAAGATGCAATTATTTTTCATGTATTCCCTTCTACACAATCCACATATTACATTACATGACCAGGAAGGCCTATTAAGCAGATTTCATCTATGCAAAAATGGGCTAACTCGACATCATTCACATATCAATGTAAGTTAAATTCCTTAATCAAAAAATATATAAATTTTATAAGATTTTGCTCATATAAAAAAAGTTTCTTCGTTTCCATTATTTTTCCTTTTGGCTGGGTTTGGACCTGGTCCCTGTCATTTATAATTTATAAAAGTAATTTCACGGACAAAATATGATAATAAATATATTAACCTCCCACAGATACATCTGACCTTAATTATTGATTAATTTTAAGTATCAGATTTATATCAAGAAAGCTGTTTCATAGCCTATATTTAATTTATTTGATCCTTGCATGATTGTAGTTCTCAAGTCCTTATTTTCCTGGAAAATAAGGATACATTATTACGTAGAATTAATGATGTATAAATAGAAAATAACATTGCCATTCTGCTATTACTACTAGTACTATTACTTTAATAATAATAATAATCAGAGAAAGGGGATCAACTCAGGAAGAAGGTTAATGTTGACAAGCGTATCGACAAAACCAACAACGATAATCTTTCCCAACATCATGAAATAAATAAAAAATGTTAATAACATTGCCAGCACTATTTCGTCCTCTTTAACCAAAGTGCCTCTCTTTCTCCCGACAACGTTGGTCAGATATAAGGCAAACTTCATCAGAGTGTCTCTGAATTACTTTCATAGTGTCAAGAGCGCTTTTCCCCCTCAGAGTTCATGCTGCAGGATGCTGCATCTTGCTGCATTCTGCTGTACTTTGCTGTAGCTATGAACATATAAGTCTTCCAGTGTCTGGTGATTTACCCATCTCAAGACTCAAGTGGGTAATGCAAGTCTAATTCATTATTTCATATCTGTTTCGATGTCGTCTTTTGCACTTTCTATGATAATTCGTTTCTTCACTTTTTGTTGATTACGTTCTCTCCTTTTTTCAGGTTCTAGTTAATAAACTTCTCTCTCTTTATGTTTTTTTCTAGTTGCGTTCTCCCCATCTATCTTCGTTAGTGTCTGTCTGTTTGATCGTCTGTTCTCATTCTTATCGCAAATTTTCGTTCTCACAAATTCCTCAGCATCATCAATTCAGGAAAGCTTCTAAGATTCTCAGAAACATTTCGGACCAACATAAGTAATCTAAAAGACTTGAATAATACAATGGTTCTTCGTTATAAAATACTTTGAGTTTCATATCGTTATTCAGTTTCATATTGACTAGCGAAACTCTTTATATTTTATCTGAAAAGCTGCGAAATATTTGTGTTTTTCCTCTAATAAAACATAAATTATGAAGCTTGAAAATGAAGACATTGGCCAAGTGCATAGATTGTTTTACAAGCAGAAGGAATAATAATAATAATAATAATAATAATAATAATAATAATAATAATAATAATAATAATAATAATAATAATAATAATAATAATAATAATAATATCAGACTTCCTGATTATACGTAAACAATGAAAATATGATAAACAGGTAAGTAAGATTATAGTAAAAAAAACATTCAAACACGTATAGTACAACACGATAGTCGTCAGCAATATCGAGAGTATTGCAAGTGTAATATTCTCAACATTTTCCTCAATAAACCCGAACATCCAACACACTCTTCTGGGGATGTCGGCAATATATATTCCAAACCTCATCTCGAAATCTCCAGGTTTCGTCGTAAGATCTCAGGAGCAATTTACTCAGCCACCGCTCCTGTTGCATTGTGCAGGATTCTGTCTGCAAGAAGGGTTCTGGTATGCAAGGAGGATCCTGGTCTGCAAGAAGGATCCTGGTCTGCAAGAAGGATCCTGGTCTGCAAGGAGGATCCTGTCTGCAAGAAGGATCCTGTCTGCAAGAAGGATCCTGTCTACAAGGAAGATCCTGGGATGCAAGAAGGATCCTTTCTGTAAGAAGATCCATTCTGCACGGAGGATCCTGGGATGCAAGAAGGATCCTGGTCTACAGGGAGGATCCTGGGATGCAAAAAGGATCCTGTCTGCAAGGAGGATCCTGGGATGCAAAAAGGATCCTGTCTGCAAGGAGGATCCTGGGATGCAAAAAGGATCCTGGGATGCAAGAAGGATCCTGTCTGCAAGGAGGATCCTGGTCTACAAGGAGGATCCTGGGATGCAAGAAGGATCCTGTCTGCAAGAAGATCCTTTCTTCACGGAGGATCCTGGTCTGCAAGAAGGATCCTGGTCTACAAGAAGGATCCTGTCTGCAAGAAGGATCCTGGTCTGCAAGAAGGATCCTGGTCTGCAAGAAGGATCCTGGTCTGCAAGGAGGATCCTGGGATGCAAGAAGGATCCTGTCTACAAGAAGATCCTTTCAGCACAGAGGATCCTGGTCTGCAAGAAGGATCCTGTCTGCAAGAATGATCCTGGTCTGCAAGAATGATCCTGTCTGCAAGGAGGATCCTGGTCTGCATGAAGGATCCTGTCTACAAGAAGATCCTTTCAGCAAGGAGGATCCTGGGATGCAAGAAGGATCCTGTCTGCAAGAAGGATCCTGGTATGCAAGAAGGATCCTGGTATGCAAGAAGGATCCTGGTCTGCAAGAAGGATCCTGGTCTGCAAAAAGGGTCCTGTCTACAAGAAGGATCCTGGTTTGCGAGAAGGATCCTGCCTGCAAGAAGGATCCTGTCTGCAAGAAGAATCCCGTCGAAAGGGGGATCCTGGGATGCAAGAAGGATCCTGTCTGCAAGAAGAATCCTGTCTGCAAGAAGTCTTTACCAACGTGGGCGTAAATCTTCCGCCTTTTAAGTGTGTGTCTGTTATTGAGTGTCCTTCCGATTATTTGTTTCACCTATTTCTGGCTCGTCTAGTTCAAGTTATCGCTGCCAAAGATGGTTTTCTTGGGGTTTTATTTTATCGCTTTTACATTTTGTCTTAATTTTATTTGTCTGCCCGTTTGTCTGTCTGTCTGTCTATATGTCTGTCTCTCTGACTGTCCGTCTCTCTTTTAATCCTGTCTGTCTGTCTGTATTTTAATTCTGTGACGAAAGAATTTGAGGGAAAATGGCATTAATGTAAGTCCAGTGAAGCCGAGATACTTGAACAAGATGATTTAATCCAATATTTCATCTATTCTGTCTGTATGTATGTCTGTCTGTCAGCCTGTCAGCCTGTCTTTCTTATCATGTAACTTTAATTCCAAAGGAAAGATGCTTCTCAGAAAATTGAAATCTGTAGATCATTTAAATGTTTCAGCTGGATAATATGCAGATTTTGAGTACTTCCGTGACTCAACCGCGTAACACATCTAAAATTTCTGTACATGATTCAGTTTTACTCTAATCATTAAAGAGCTTTATTTGTCTCTTCTGGAAAGCTGATCGGTTTTTATAAATGTTATCTCCTCGTATAACTCATCAACAATGAGACAAAAAAATCTTTATTAGCCACTCTACAGACTAATATTTAAAAAGAGCAATCGACATTGGTTAGAAACAGATAATGAATAAAAACGAAAAAAATTGCAACCTGGCAGATGACTGATATTCATTTATCGATTTTTAAAGCTAATTTAATTAATAAATTCATCCTTATTTGATATTTAACTCATCAAATGCAAATAAATTAGGGCAAACGAAAAGATCGGGTATCTTTGCGACATGCGAACAATTGCCTTTGAGGAAACTGACACATGAAACAGCTTTAGAAGAGAACTCAGTTTCATTTATTCCTGAAAACTGTGAAACAGAGGAATCACCATAGGAGGATTTTTTAACGTTATTAAATTTTAAATCTAACGTGAACCGTCATGATGTAAAATTATGAAAGAATGCCTTCTGTTTTTAAAGAAGAAGTTGTAATTGTGAATATTTAATGCTTCATTCAGTAATTTTTTGTACATCAACCTGATTGCATGAATATATTCCTGCGAAATAAATGAAAGATAATTCATGCCATGGGAAGCGGTGAAAAAAAAAAATTGCATCTTTTAGACATCCTTAAATTTCAGTTCCTGATATCGGCCACAAAAACAATGCTTTTCCAAGCACTGGCAGCTGGAAACTGAAGCCTTTTCAAGTTCCCGTGAATAAACGAGCGAATCCCTGAAGGAGACCAGTCCTCGAAATAAAATAACCAAATCAACAATACGGATGGGAAAGGTGATAATACACTCCACAAACCCTAAAGAAAGGAGATTTGAGTTCTGTTCACAAGGGGAAAGCAACGCTACTTGTGCTATCTATCAAGATGCTTTGGAATTAGCAAGTGTATTCTGATGTTCGCATTTTTTGACGTTTGAGGGGGAAAACAATGCTGAAGATTTAGCTTTACCTCAATTGTGCATGGTATATCGGCAGAAAACGCCCTTTTGAAAAAAATTAAGAACTAAAAAACAAACAAATAATAAGCCATTCAAGAAAAACGAAGGCTACCAACATTATGAAAAGACAACCTGACTTAACTGAATGTGAAGTTAAAAATCTCAGGTACTTCCCATGTCATATTAATGATATTAATTAGTACAGGTAAAACTTTGGATATATTGACAGTACTAGACGCAACCACTGGCGTTTGCCCAATGATATTTAGACGAGAAAGAATATGAAGAATTTGGTTATAAATGAAATACGAATCCTTTTTGGTACCTTTTTATTTTGAATGTACCGAATTGTTTTTTGCAGTGGCACTGAAGTTGGAAAGGCGCTATCAATTCAAAATTAATATTCGCAGAACCGGGAGCACATTTTTCAAACCTGTATTCTTTCTGAAATATTTTGAATTTTACATTGAATGTAGAAAGATAAAAGCAATTTCAATATTTCAGAACACAATGCACGGTTCCTAGTTCTGGGAGAATCGTATGAAAGACTGAGCAGACCAGAAACAGTGGAATTTTACTTCGAAATATCTGTGATGACCTAAATCTTTGGCATTTAAAACTACTTTCTGTCTTTTATATTCTTTTTTGTTTGCCTTAAATGGCTTTTGTTATGTACCTATACACGGACGACTAAAATCCTGCCTCACACATACACGCTCCTGCACATGACCACTCACGCACACTCTTACATCCATACATACACACAAACACAAACACAAACACAAACACAAACACAAAAACACACACACACACACACACACACACACACACACACATATAT
>NC_089742.1:34140512-34150512 GCF_040412425.1 Macrobrachium rosenbergii | reverse complement strand
TGTCGAATGAAGCGAGTGAAAAGGGAAACAAACTGGAAGGAATTCATTCAATCTTATAGCCATTATTAATCGCCTAGAAAAATGAAATAAAAAAAAAAACAAATGAGCAATTGCTAACAGCGAAGAAATGACGAATGGTAATCTATTCTCTATTTTCTGCACAAATAGACTGAGAAGAAGCACGGAATGAAAAAAAGGAAAATATAAAAATCCTCAGTCTCTTTTCAGAACAGAAAATGTGTGAACGCTTTTCCGAATAGCGGAAGAACCAGAGGACACTGATTCCCCCCTTAAAGAAATGTGACATATCTGACGCAGCCGTCAAAAGGAAATACACGATAAAGAGTGTCTAGTAAAGATGATAATGGCGAAGTAGCATGCGCTATTCACTAAAGCAACGAGGCGCGACAAAGAAGAACAAAGCAGGGTACCAATGCTGACGCAGCCAACACACACACACACCAATAAAACGGAACACTCACAAAGAATAATCGATAATAATAACAGCAAGGAAATAGAATATTCCTCTTAGTCTCTATTCACTGCAGAAACCGAGCAGAGCCCATTACCCCGCCAGAGAGAAATGGGCCGGTCTTTCTTTGAAATCATATATTTGTTTGATAGCGTTTACGTATGCTAAATTATGCACGCTGCCATCGATAGCACAGCGCCAGCCAGCTATTAATACGATATTTATGAGAGAGATATGGGATATCTGTAGCCAACTGGAGAGTTTTTGAACAACCTTTCCGTGCCCAGTTTGGCTACGGAGCTTTTATCAAGTGCGTATTTTTATGCCAATGTCTTCGTTCTCCCTCGTAAGTCGAGTTTTGCCTTTAGTTTGATAAAAGGCAAATGAAAGGAAATTCTCATTGTTTATTAAAACTAGACTATTACTCGCATGAACCGATAATTTTATTTTTCTTTTAGAATCCAGAAGAGAGAGAGAGAGAGAGAGAGAGAGAGAGAGAGAGAGAGAGAGAGAGAGAGAGAGAGAGAGAGAGAGAAGCACTGTCTGATAAATAAATGATTTCTTTCATTTTTAGCTATTAATATTTTTTTGCATGACATCATTTTATATTGTTTAGAAAATATTTGCTACCCATGATTTATACTTACTGCAATATATGAAGAGATATTATCTTAAAAGTGAAACTTGCAACACTGGCTATCCTGGAGGTGTTCTTGCATATTCTCTATTTTATTTTAGTTTTTTTTTTTAATTATTACAATTGTGATTTCCTGTCTGCAAAAATCTCACATGCGTAAGTGTTTATATACTTACATGCACATGTTTGTGATCCGAAACAGGACAAGCATAGTTGGAATGTTGGATAATAAATTTCTAAAGATCGTGAAGGAAAAATTGTATACTAAATTTCTGGATACAGTGAAAGACAAGGCGGGATACTGAAGTTACGAATGCCATGAAGGAAAAGTGGGATACTGAAGTTATGGATACTGTGAAGGAAAAGTGGGATACTGAAGTTATGGATACCGTGATGGAAAATGTAGAATACTGAAGTTATGGACACTGAAGGAAGAAGAGGGATACTGAAGTTATGAATACCATGAAGGGGAAAAGTGGGATACTGAAGTTATGGATAGGTGATGGAGAATGTGGGATACTGAAGTTATAGGTACTATGAAGGTATAAAGCATAATGGGACTGTTTACGTTGAATTGGAAAGGTGAGATTACACACAATATAGAGAAATGCAAGACAAAATATATGAAATACATGGATGAAGTATTAGGGAACAAGTTAAAAACGATTCAACGTTCATAGAGGAAGTAAACTTCTATTAAAGATCAAAGGAACTTTTTCTGATGTAAAGTGAACACAAAAGGGAAGGTTAATAGAAAGCTTCATCTAACAATGAATAATGCAATAAAAAATGTGAAAGTGACTGCTGAGTAAGTAACAGGTAGAAAGATGAAAAAAAGGAATGTATAAATTAGAGATATTCAGTGAAATATTGCCAAAAGTAGATAACATGACAATAATCACTTCACTTTTTAGTGAACATACAATTCGCTGCTTTCACCAAGATATGTCGAGGCAAAGGTTTTAAAAGAATGGATGAAAGCAATAACTTTCTTTTCGTAAAAGGGAATAGTCAATAAGGAATAATGCCAGAGACATAACTGATAAGAAGGTAAAATAGATTTGAAATGTATCTACAGTTTTTTTGCATAGGGAAAATGATAAAGAAAGGCAACATAAGAGAATACTGAGATGTATTTATCGAATGACCGTAAAATTTTTGTCATATGGAAAATAACAAAGAAAACTAAAATAAGAGAACGCCGAGACGTATTTATCGAAAGAATGTAATAAAACAGTTTACCCAAATGATGTGAAGGAAATTAATTTCAGGAAAATAGTTTTAATTACAAGGATAAAATCGTACACCACAATTCTTGTACACGTCAGTTTGGGATCCAATTACCCTCCTACGATACTCGAACCGCTAGTGATCAGACACTGCAATGTATTTCAGGAGGCTTCCTTAGGCGCGTCCGAGTTGCGTTACTGGCGAGATGGGTATCAGAAAATGATCATTTGGGGAAAAACACAATAACGCACACAATGGGAAGGTGGAGATCCATGTGACTGGTGTAGCCATTCGCCGGGAAAATCCAATCACAGAAATTCCCATTAAAAGGAATCTTGGACAACGAAGCTTGTGTAATCACAAGAATTCGGTTATTATGGACGGAATCGACCGGCGGATACTTGAGGCATGGGATGGGACCTTGTTTACCTATAAGATTCTTTCTTTTTTTAATGAGATTGTATACACTTACGCTTGAATTATATATATTGAGCATACCTATACTTCCGCATTTAAACCTTCCCAGCTCCTTGCTTACCTAGATGATCTTATTTTTTGTTGGTGTAATAACTGTATACTCATAGGTCTGAATTATAGATATTGAACATACCTGTACTTCCGTATTCCCGTAAGCTACCTCTCTCTCTCTCTCTCTCTCTCTCTCTCTCTCTCTCTCTCTCATAGTATATGCAATGAAATAAAACTATGTATATAATTATATGTATGTATGTATATAGCAAGAAATAAATATGTATATAATTATATATATGTATATATAGCTATATATATGTATATATATATATATATATATGTGTGTGTGTACGTATATAAACACACATATATATATATATGTATACATATATAAATATATAAATACAGTATATATATATATACACACACACACACACACACACACATATATACATATATATATATATATATATATATATATATATATATATATATATATATATATATATATATATATATATATATATATATATATATATATATATATATATATATATATATATATACATGCGTACATCAATACATAAACAATATTCATCGTAATTATGTATATTATTCATATAAAAAAATCTGGGAATCACAAAAAAAAATGTTCCATTTCCTCAAGTCAGTAGAGAAAAAATGTCATTACTTAACTTCAATAAAACGGAACTTGTAATCTATTTCAGAACTTACACTGATATTAAACTGAAGTTCCGCAAAAAATATGTCACTTCATTGTAGAGGTTCCACTGGTATTAAATTCAGTGATGAAGTTATGAGCGCCGTACCCAATAATTGTTGCCTTTTCTTGTTTAAATGAACTAACACAAAACAATAAAAAATAATTAATTTATTGTTTTTATCTATATATTTTATTTATTTTGAGAAAATATGTCACTATTTTTCGTTAAGTTTTGAATTCTGGAAAATGCAAACCCAGGAAATGCTGTACGTATTCCGATTAGGAACATTGTTAATAATTTTACACTTGTTGATATTCTGTGACAAAACAAAGTTAAACAAACATGCTGTTCTTATTTTATTCAAAATGTTGGTATATAGTTTCATAATCATTTGTAAGTACTTGCAAACATACATTCATACTTTTTGGTAAATACATTGAATACTTAATAAAGACCTCTCAAGTAAGAAGGATGGTATAAACTAAGTTTATATATTATGTGTTAGTTACAATGACTCGAGAGTAGATCTTCACACGCACACAAAACACACACACACACACACACACACACATATATATATATATATATATATATATATATATATATATATATATATATATATGTGTGTGTGTGTGTATTTAATGTGTGTATGTGTGTGTGTGTGTGTGTGTGTGTGTGGGTATGTATATATGTATATGTATATATATATATGTGTATATATATGTATATATATATACATATACTGTATACATACATACATACATACATATATATATATATATATATATATATATATATATATATATATATATATATATATATATATATATATATATATATATATATATATATATATACATATATAGTGAATCTATGCAACTATTTTTTAATCGATGTTCAAGAAGAAGTATCACCCAATTTAATATAATATCTAACCATGGTTGACCTAATTAAACTATTTAGTCAGGGAGAGATTTAAACGAGGGAAAATTAATTTTCTTTAAATGTCCAATAAGCTTTTAATGTAAAAAAAAGAAATAATTTCGAAAATAAGCTCGTGATATAAATTGCATGAAATAGTGCCAAGACTTTTATTTCACTTTAAAAGAAATGGAACATCCTTTGCAGCTAGAAAGTCTTTTGAAGTCGCTTTGCCTCATTATTTTTAATCTCATTACTGTTCGTAAGTAAGGCCTTTTACATCTCACTCTTGTCTCAACCTGAGAAAATACCTCAGGGTGTTATTATAATTTTTCCTCTCTTCATTACAGACCACAGTGAAAGTTGCAACGATGTAAGAAAATTTATCTTCTTTCATAATAATAATAATAATAATAATAATAATAATAATAATAATAATAATAATAATAATAATAATAAAATCTTATTAAACAGAATGGCAGTCTGGATGCCGTTCAGTTTATATTGCAGCTTCTCAATACTCCAAATGATTTTCTTTGTAGCAGCAGATAAATTACATAGCAGCTGTTATATAATTTACCTGCTGTTAAAAAGAAACTTTTTTCGAGAGACTGAGAAACTGCCATACAACCTCAACGGCATTCAGACGGCCATTCTGTGAAAGAGGGTGTTCATCTGAAATAATAATAATAATAATAATAATAATAATAATAATAATAATAATAATAATAATAATAAGACACAGTAAAGGGTGGACAATTGGACGCGTGAAAATATCTATATGCCATTAACCCATAAAGAATTTTCACTTTATATAAGATGCTAATATCCCAGTTCCTGGAACCTGAGGAATGTGATGCTTCTAAGGGTCTGGCGGACGCTCCATAGAGGCAAGAACAACAGCTGACTGAAAGTGTGTCAGTGAACGCTTGCGGTGCCTCATCTAATGCCACTGAACCTCGCTTCAGAATTCTTTGGAAATTGTTCGGATGATTTTCCCATTCGATCTTTTGTCTTTCAAATATCTGCTTTTAGTGTAGTATCGTATGTCTTTTTCTTTTTTATTCTTCTGCATTTGGGCATCATTCGAAGTAACACTGTCTGTCTGTCTGTCTGTCTGTCTGTCTGTCTCTCTCTCTCTCTCTCTCTCTCTCTCTCTCTCTCTCTCTCTCTCTATATATATATATATATATATATATATATATATATATATATATATATATATATATATATATATATATATATCCACACACAAATACATACATACATACATACACACACATATATATATAATATATATATATATATATATATATATATATATATATATATATATATATACACACATATACACACACACAAATATTCTTAATTTTTCACGACATACTGAGTTCAAACGTACAAGAAACAAAACATAATTAAGTTTGATGTCCTTTTAAACGATGCATTTTCCGGGAAAGAAGAAGAAGAAGATGCAGAAAGAAGAAGAAGAAGAAGAAGAAGAAGAAGAAGAAGAAGAAGAAGAAGAAGGCAGAATATTTATAAAATAAATAAAAAAAAGAAGAGAAACAAGCGGGGGTGGTTGTTGGGGGGGGGGGCGGTCGATGAGCTCTGATGAAACGTTCAGACGCAAACTCAGGTGTTAGGCGGCCCCCCAAATAGGCTATTCGAAGTGAACGCAATGATTCATCGCGGCCCATCAGACCGGATAGATCCATTTTTCAAGGCGCTTATCCCGTCTGGGGATGTTGAGGGGGAGCCGGGATGGGAAGGGGGAGAATGTTATCATGGGTGGCGTTATTTAGCTGTTGTAAGTGATGTTTATGCGCGGTGCGAAATTGTCCTTTCTGCGGGAATGAGATGGGCGATGTGTTCAAGACCGGCGCTAGAACCCACGCGAAAAAAAGTGTTCAGTTTGTCTCCGTCAGCGACAAGATCGTTAATTTATATATATATATATATATATATATATATATATATATATATATATATATATATATATATATATGTGTGTGTGTGTGTGTGTGTGTGTGTGTGTGTGTGTGTGTGTGTGTGTGTGTGTGTGTGTATATATATATATATATATATATATATATATATATATATATATATATATATATATATATATATATATATATATATATATATATATATATATATATATATATATGCATAGGCAGTGCCAGAAGGAAAGTGAAACGACAATTAGTACAGGCCTTTCAACACTGTCCTTTGCCAAGGCTGACAGAAATATAAAAATGGTTTACTAGAAAGCTTGTATAAATGACAGATGGGGATATAAAGAAAATAACAGTACTAAAATCCAGCATAGTTGGAAGAATTAGTAGACCTACCAAAAACAGGGTTAAATATTTGGGGTTTTACAGACCAGGCCCAACAGCTCGGAAGCAGGGACACGTTAATTAAGATTGTACAGTGAAAAATGCTGGCCACCAAAAAGTGACTATGAAAAGAATAAGCTGATTACATATTTTATAAAAGTACAACACA
This sequence comes from Macrobrachium rosenbergii, assembly GCF_040412425.1. NCBI lineage: Eukaryota > Metazoa > Arthropoda > Malacostraca > Decapoda > Palaemonidae > Macrobrachium > Macrobrachium rosenbergii. The sequence continues at coordinate 34,143,545 of NC_089742.1, read as the reverse complement.
ATTCTTCTTATGATAAACAATAACAGTTTTTCCAAAGTGAACATCAGAATTAGCTTTGCCAATTTTAGTGGTTTTAAAACCATAAAATCATTGTTCAAATCTTTTAATGTCAACCTGGTTTTTCCTGCAATAACATGCTAAAAGGAATGTTTAATAAAAATAACCCTAAAGAAAGCAACAACATAATATATAAAATTTCTGGGCTCCCTTTGCTTGGTTAACTAGAAGTACAAATTAAACAGCATAAGTATTCTGTCAAAACTGGGCTTAAACGTCAATGAAATAGACCATTCATTTTAAGTAGAAAACTCTCACAGGATAAACAATGATTGCCATATCAAATGATTTCTCTTCATGAAATCTTTTAGAATATGATATTATACAGCTTACTTTAGTTGTAATTTTAACCTTGGCCACAGGATGTATTATTTGGACCCCTGTTTTAGTAAAATGTTAGAATTACTTAAAGTAAATCATTTGACTTACTTACTAATTAGGCACCTTATATATGTTTCTATGTATTCGATGTTGGTAAATTTTTTGTGGAAATATTCACTTTGCAAAAATATTTATTATTTACCATACGGAGAAATATTGAGTTTTACTTTTATACGACATGTAATCAGAGTATTCTTTCCAAGGTAATTTTTTGGTGGTCAGTATTTTTCCCTGTATAATCTTTTAATTGACTTGTCCCTACTTCCGAGCTGTTGGGCCTAATCTTTTGTAAAACCTCTTAAATATTTAACCCTGTTTTGGTAGGTCTCTTCAACTGTGTTGGATTCCAGGTACATATTTACCTTTATGATCCCCATCTGTCATTTATACAAACTTTCTTTGTAAACATATTTTTATATTTCTATTAGTCTGCTAAGTAAAGGACAAGTCGAAAGGCCTAGCATCACTCAGCCGTTTCACTCTCCTTCGTGGCATTGCCTCTATTTATATATTCATCACGTTCCATATTTTCGTGATTCAGTTATACACACACATTACACACACACACACACACACACACACACACACATATATATATATATATATATATATATATATATATATATATATAGATATATATATATATATATATATATATATATATATATATATATATATATATATATATATATATATATATATATATATATATATATATATATATACATTCAAGATCCCATTTACAATATGGGTGGTACTGTAGTGTTAAAGACAATTGAAAAATGTGTTTATGGACAAAACTTTAGAATGTGTTCGATTAGTTTCTGAAGGAAATTGAGACATCTTTTCTTGGAAAAATTAGTCCCTATCATCATTATCACTCTCACTGATTATTTATATTCGTTCTTACTAAAAATAAATATAATTTAGAGGAAAAATCCTCATTTCTATTCAGTTATGCAGTTTCTTTTTATTTCAGATATAGTTGCCAAAGTATCTTCTATGCTGATCACGCCTGCAATTTCGTCAGAAGTAGAGAGAGATTATCTTTCCATCTCCAGACTACAGGGGAGACCAAGATTCGCGCCGTTACGCACGAGGAAGAAGACCCCGAAATATAAACAAATGCCAGACCACGCATCACTCCCATTACGGCCAATTCCGCACACGAATTTCCAGTCACATTTTTTTGATATCTGAGATCTGCTTCCACTCGCGTTAAATCCGAATCCCGGGAAAAGAGAGGGGAGATAATACAAGGGATCGTTCCCAGAGGCCCTCGTCGGCACTCGCGAGCAAGGCAACAATATCAGAAGGTAGTTCTGTAGGCTGAACATCTGCCACAGCTGGGTCGAACCGTCCCCTGGGGAAATTCGCCGGTATATCTTATGGGCAGTAGCCGGAATATTTTCCTTCTTACCCAACGTACTTGTATTTTTTGGACATTCTTATTTTTAGTTATATTTTCATGTAATTTTTTTTATAAAGATATTGAACATATTGTAAATATTTCACTTCATTATAACCTTGTATAATTGGATAATTCTTGTTGTAAATTGTTTTACTTTTTTGAAATTCAGTTCCATAGTTTTTAGCATTTTATATTTTATGATGAATATTTGAGGATATTTTCCTCCTCCCGTTTACAGCCAGCTTATATAATTTTTACTTCTGCGCGTGCATGTATTTTTGTATAATCTTTTAGAGAGTTTATTTTAACATTTAATCTTTTGTCTTCCTTTTCTTGTTGTTGTTGCTTTGAAGGGTGTAAACTTTTCAAAATAACGCAGGGGGTTCCTTTGCTTTTTCTAAATATGTATTTTTGTCAGATGTTCCCATTTTGCTATTTGTTTTTACAGCATTAGTTATTTGGTTCTGCCAGTGCTCTTAATGTTTCTTATTTATAAAAAAAAATATGAAAGTAGCATCGTATCTGCTGATCATTAATGAACACATTTTTAAGTAGTTTATATTCCCTTTTCTGTTATGTTATAACGGTTACTTTTTATTGACAGATTAAGAAATAATATTGGATGTTTTCCATGTAAACTTCAGTCATATTCCTTATAAGGAAGATATTTGCATTATAGTTTTCGTAGATTTGTTCATGCATACACTGGTAGCTAGATAGATAGATGGACAGACAGATAGATAGATTGTAAGGGATGCCATTTACATGTATGTACTCATTAGATTTCATGCTGGTAAATTCAGTCTGTCAGTCTCTGATGCAAACAAATAATAATCCTTGTCCAATAATGGACTGAATTTGTATATTTCATTCACGAGGAATCATTCCTATTATTGTGCTAAATAAAACCCTGTTAGTAAAAGGATGTTTAATTAAGAGTTTCTGAAACAATATCCTCGACGAAGGCAGTAAAGAGAGCAGAATCATTCTCACTGTTATCTAGTAATGAATATTCATTAGCAACACTGCCTTGTAGTGCAGTAGCTGTAATATTACCGAGCTAAATTACCAGGTAAAATTAATCCGGCAGGAATTACCAAGTAAAATTAACCAGCAAGAATTAGCATGTAAAATTATCCGGCATGAATTACCAGGTAAAATGACCTACCAAGAATTAACAGGTA
>NC_089742.1:34125512-34135512 GCF_040412425.1 Macrobrachium rosenbergii | reverse complement strand
AAGAAGTAAGAGGAGGTAAAATGAAATACAGAAAGAAGATATCTCACTTATTAAAAAAGAAAAAATAAATTATAAACTTAATAAATAGATAAAAATATATTAAAGTGTGAGGAGAGTATAATTAGGGTAGTAATGCATTACATCGAATATAAAGCTAAATTAAGGTTTTATGATTACAAAACGATGGTCATCAGAACGCGTTGATCACCAGTGTCTATAAAATCGAAGCTTACCTTGTAAAATGAGCTCTAAATACTCCACTTTTGAGGCCAATCATACAGTAATTAAGTAAAAAAAATCTTTTTATGTCATGTGATCATCAAAACCAAATATGAGGATTACAGGATAATTCTTGATGAAGGCCATCGTGATTAAACAACAACAATAATAGAAAACTGTAATAGAAATACGAGTAATTAAAGAATTTCAGAAATAATCATCCTATTCAACGTCAAATCCATGATGATGATATTTCGAAAAGGGATAATCAATATATATATATATATATATATATATATATATATATATATATATATATATATATATATATATATATATATATATATATATATATATATATATATATATATATATATATATATATGTATATATATATATATATATATATATATATATATATATATATATATATATATATATATATATATATATATATATATATATATATATATATATATATATATATATATATATATATATATATATATATATATATATATATATATATATATATATATATATATATATATATATATATATATTACTGAAAGGACCTCATTCAAACAAACAGTCCACATTATCAAGTACATGTACCATTAATTCTACTATTGCACAGAACAATTGTGTATGTGATTAGTTAATATATATATATATATATATATATATATATATATATATATATATATATATATATATATATATATATATATATATGTATATATGTATATATGTATATATGTATATATATATACATATATATATATATATATATATATATATATATATATATATATATATATATATATATATATATATATATATGTACAGACAGACAGACATAAACATACACACACACACACAACCACTGGATCTCTTGTGTATCTACGTGATTTCCTCTTCCCCACTTGATGTCATTTCCCAATCCCGCAATCTTTTTTTAAATCTTCCATTTCCTTATACCTACAAGTACTTCCTATTGCCTCCCCAACCTGTTCCAAGGGATTTCCAGTCATTGAAGAATCTTTCTCACTTTTGAATCATTGCTCACATCCAATTTTTGGTCCCCCTCTTTCATATATTAGCTATGCATGTTTTTTCTTTTGGAAATCATTCCTCATAATTTCACTCATTGGCTATATTCTGATAGAGCCCACTTCGTTTGAAACTACCTTTTACTTTCTGATATCACTCCATGTATTTCATTTCTCCTTAATTTATCAAGCAATTTATTCCTCTACCTACTTTCAAGTTAAGAACACTCTAATAAGAATTATTCCTAACCATTCTATATTCTTTCTTGATAATTTTAGACATTTTAATTTTCTTCTCTAGCTTTGCATTTCCAATGATCAAATACCTTTAAAGGTGTTTCTAACATCTGTGTCATTATCATCCTTCACTTTTAACATACTAAAATTAGCATGCTCTCTTTTTATCCTTTTTGTTATTCTTATCCCGATACCAGAAATTTACTCCACGACTCCTTATGATATTCTTATCTTGAGACCAGTAACATACACTATGAAACTTATATTCTTTCTATTCTGAAATTAAAATTTACTCTATGAAAAATTATATTATTGTTATTCTTAGACCGGTAAAGTGCACTGTATTGCACAATACTGACATACACACTTCAGATAAACTTCTGATCATTCCATAACACATTAAACGAAACCTTACGATTTTCAGTTTCAAGCTTCCACCGTTATTGTCGACCTGACCGTTCACATCCCCTTTCTCCGTAGATTTTCATATTATCTAATATACTCGTTCCTATCTGCAGTTAGAGAAGGATGAAACAGAACAGCCAATCCCATACGAACCCAAAGGGAAAGCACCCAGGGATCACGTTCAACCGGAACATCCTTCCCTATCCTATCCTAAACCAGAAAGGACCCCTCGGCTTTATTTTTCGTTTTTCGTTTTATTAAGTCTTTTTCCCCGTTATAGGCAGGGCAGCGGGAACGAAGGGCTTCGGAGGAAGGGGCGATGCTGAGATTCCGCAATTAATAATAAATTCCAGCGAACCACTGCATTAAAAGGGAGAGACCACTGCGTAGTGGCGGTGGTGTCCGTTCCCTCCCCACCTCGTTAGGTAAAAAAGACGAAATTCATTAAAATGGACTAATTGCTCCGGCATGATATTTCTGACTCTCCTTTGCCTCTCGCTATGATGATACTCCGGTCTCATTATTACCCATTCAGCATTTTAAACTTCAGGTACGCTTCATATTTTGTCGCTAGGCAGTGATGTTAACACTATTCATTCCCTCTTATCTAGTATCAGGACTAGAATGGGTATGTGAATTCTCGCGGCAGAATTGAGGAAATTTCATTAATTTATCTCAAATTCACCTTGCCTTTCTCTGTAATCGTATATTGCATAAGTTATATGATGTGAAATCGTCAATTTCATTTCAGATTTCATGGCCAGATTTCAGATTTCATTGGTTTTGTTACGAAGCATATGAGATTATGTCTTGCGTCAGAGATCTTGGTAAGCGTCAGGCAAAAGACATCACAATCAGTCAGTTATCTTATTACGAAACTTCCTTGATAAGGCTTTTGACTGAAAATCTGGGTTTAATTCAGGCAAGATTCGTTATTCCAAGTTTTTAAATTTACATATTAATATTTCCTCTGTAAAGCACAGCAGTTTGAAGTGAAGCAACCAGATAGAACATTTTTCCATCTCTCTCTCTCTCTCTCTCTCTCTCTCTCTCTCTCTCTCTCTCTCTCTCTCTCTCTCTCTACCAGCACCTACTTTTTTCAGACCGTATGTCTGTTTCTCTGTCTTTTTGTCTATACAGTACATGTTAGCAGTTCTGTCTTTCTTATCTTTCGTTTTCTTCTTTTCTCTGTTCTTGGTCCACGAAGGCGTGACTTCAGTTTACCACCGTGTGACTTTGGAGGACAACTTGATCCCAAAGGAAAGAAGTCAGAGAGAGAGAGAGAGAGAGAGAGAGAGAGAGAGAGAGAGAGAGAGAGAGAGAGAGAGAGAGAGAGAAGGATGATCTCCAGCCCTTGTTTGTCCTTCCTTTCTTTTTTCATCGAACAGATTTTCCATCTTAAGTGGACCACCAGGTTTGAAAAAGTTATTATAACTTTTCTCTGCCGGGCGATTCTGGACGTCCGCAGAGATCACAAAACCTTTCTTCGGAGTATGATGAATTTCGTCCCACCTTGGGCCGCATGTGTCCACCTATCTATCTATCTATCTATCTGTCTGTCTGTCTGTCTGTCTGGCTATCTATCTAACTATCTACCTATTCTTAGTACACAGAGAATATCTCGTAAGTTTTGCTGAATTATCTGACCGACAGTACCGGAAGTTTTCATAGAGTAAGGAATAAGCGCACTACCATTTTGAGCTATAAAAGATTATGCTGCTGAATTCTAGTAAGAACATAAAACACTATACTCAATTTTACTCCTTGAGAATTCTAATGATTTTGTGAAAAAAAAATATCCCTTAAAATAATATATAGATTTCTTACCCGTAAGTTTTCCTTTAACGCCAGAAGGAAATCTTTGGAATATAACAAATCGTTACTGTTCGTAAACATAAACGTTAAAGAGGAAAAGGTCCAGACTGCAACCGTCCCCCTAACCATCCCTTCCCCCTTAAGCCCAAATTTTCCCGAATTAATGCAAAGAAGGGAGAACCACGAGGGATAATAAATGACATAACATTTTCGACGTGGCAAAAATGGCCAGGAGTGACCCCTCCCCCTTCCCCACCAGCTCCCCATCATTCCTCATCACTACCCCTTCCTCCTTCCCCCTCCCCTAACACTGAGTGAAACCCCGTGCCTCCTCCCCCAGGTTCTGCCTCCCCACCCCCCTACACACACACTTTTACACCCTCGGCACACAAATCCCTGTGGCATTATTGTCTTTCACACTTGAGGGCTGTCTCTCGGCGGAAGCACATGGGACCCCTGTCCAAAATAATGAAGATAGACGGATCTGGACAGGCCATCCTTTTACGTTCCGTTAAATAATGAAACAGATAGGCCACAAATAAATCCGCACGCGAGGAATATTCATCCAAAATGATGCTTTTGGTCTGACCGTTTGAATCCGCGTAGCGTGAATTTTCGCACAGCTATTTTTGGCGGATAAGTTTCCCGTTTAAATATCCGCCACTCGATGACACTCCTGCCCCCAGAGCCTAAAAATACAATTTATGAAATGAAATAATATCATTTCGATTATACCGGACTACGCTAAATTAATCCTTTCAAACCTATTCTCCATAATCGCGTGTGCGGATCAAAGAACGACTGGAATTCGGGACCTGTCGAATTTCAAAAATAAAATTGCACTTCCATTTTCTCTCATTTCTGAAATAATGAATGAGAGGGCTGGAATGGCATTCACTTTCTCGTATTCTATTGACTCTTGGTCCTTAATATGATGCTTTGCAGGTTCCAAAAGGAGGGTAAGTTCAGTTATAATTTTCATTCAATGTTAGTGATCTAATAGGCGAAGGTTTTATTCCCCTGTATCAGCCTTCTGTTCTATCCGGCATTGTTGTCGGAGTCAATGTACAAAATCTCAGGAGAGTTATTATAATCGTATTTATGATAATAGTGGTTTTTTATAATAGTCCAATCAATGGATCATGGCAAGATTAGCGAACCCACTCGCAGCAGGGTTCGGTATTCTTTACAAGAAGATTATTGGGTTCGTTATTCTTTACATGTGAATAATCGGGTTCGCTGTTCTAAACATGAACACTTCGGTACCAGACATTTGAACCCCCAGGGTCTAGTACTAAAGAATGCGAAGTACATTTAACCCCCAGGGGCTAGTACTAAACACGACGAAACGTTGTAGATGAATCACTGTTTCGCTGTGTTTAGCACTAGCCCTCATGTGGAATTGGAGTTCGGACCGGAAAGGGTTCGCCATTCTTTACATGGGGATCATTGGGTTCGCTGTTCTTGACATGGAGATGTTGGGTTCGCTAATCTTGACATGATCCCAAACAATTCAGATGAAGGATAGCATTGTGCTGGATATGATGAGTTGTGATTTACTGATCAAAGTCCATCCTGGTGTTAATTTCATCTAACATCAAGAACCAGTTGACCCCGTCGACAAAAATTCCACCGACTGACGAATAACGTCCACCTTCCCCACGCATAAATAACTCTCTCTCCCCCATACAAAAAACACCCCCACCAACATCCCACAACCCCAACAAGAATAATCCCCCACCAGAAAAAAAAACAAAGCCCTACCTCCATCTTAACCCCAGCAACATACTTGAAAAGGAAGATGGTCCAATTAGCAGAAGTAGAGAACACGCCCCATTAAGACAGGTTGTCCCTCGGAAAACGAAAGATTATGGGTCTGGTAACTATAATGGGACTCGTAGTCCCATAAACCCTTTAATACCTTCAGAACCCTTGCATCTGGGACTTAACTGCTATTGGGTAGCCTAAATGCTTAATGAACTATAAGCACCTTATCTCGACGGGATCCATTACCTACCATAACACTTGTCTATTGGAAAGCATCAGGAGAACTCTCAATGGACAGGGAAAGCCAGCCCACTTGTGTAAATAATTAATGAAGTAGCGGTAGTGTGCATTGACAAAGAGTACCATATATATATATATATATATATATATATATATATATATATATATATATATATATATATATATATATATTATATATTATATATATATATATATATATATATATATACATATATATATAAGTATATATATATATAATAATAACACACACATATATAAGTCTTGATAGAAAGAATAAACCCAGTACTTGTACACAAAACATCCTTTATTCAGTTATGACTACCGGTTTCTGTGTAACTCTCCATCAAATCTGACAACAAAAATACAGAAAGAAAAAACTGAAAAATCACTAAATCCTAAACGATCATTGGAACAGAGCATTGTTATACAAAAAGGTCATATAAAAACTAGTAATGTAAAAGCATAGAAAACGAAACAAAGCAATACTAAAAGAAACAAATACCCGCAACATGAAGGCATACACACACATACACTGAAAATAAAAATGCATCTTTACCGGAATTCCCAGCGCCAGTTACATCGAAGAGAAATTAAAACTCAACGAAGGTATTTTAAAGAGCTCAACGAAAGATTAACCAGTTCGGTCGTTGAAGTCTGGGAAACTGTATCATGGCTCGACTTCCATCAGCTTTTGTACCTAATTGAACGTATCAATAGCGTCTCTAATAGTCGTGTCAGATTTGTCCAGGCGAGGAATTTCAAAAAGCTAGGTTTTACTGATGATGGTGGTGGGATTTCGCATGATATTGCCATTTTAAACCATTCAAATAGGGGGCATTGAATAACATCGAAAAAGTTACTTTCTTGAGGTTTAAAATTTGCACTTTCATATGGAACACTTGATTTTATTGGACATCTCTGTAATTTTTATATTTTGTTAAAAGAACTGACTACTCACGAATTTTATGACACCGGCAATGGCGTTCCTTGGGGGGGGGGCTGTTTGAACCCCCCCCCCCCGGCCTCAAAGTGAGGGGGGGGACCCCGAAATGCGAAATTTAACCATTTGCTATGACAGGACAAGCTAAATCCAGCGGCCTCAGAATGGTCCATGGCCCCATTTATATTTAGATCCGAAAGTTTGGGGCCCACTAAAGGGTCCCAATTTCCAAATTTGTGAACAAAAATGTAACAAAAATGTTATGTAAAAGAAACAGGGCTCTCCAGGGGGACCCCCCCCCCCATCGTAGAGCCCATTATAGACCTTCTCATACGGATCGGAGGAGGGTGGGTAACGTTGATTGGGGTAAGGGCAGGGCCGATCTAAGGCAATTGATTACTGCTTACAGGGGTCCTAATTATCCGCTGAGGGCCCCCATAATGGCCCCATTTGCCCAGATACTCATTCAAATGATTCAATGAATCTGGCCTTCTGCTTAACCCGGGGGGCCGGTAGCACCATTGAAGGGTGCTTGGGCCAGCCCTGTTCTACCTTCCCTTCACTCTATTCTACCTCATTTCATTCTGTTCTAACTTCTACTTCCATTTGCTCTGTTCTACCTCCCTTCACTCTGTTCTACCTCCCATCATTTTGTTCTTCCTCCCTTTGAACTCTTTCACTCTGTTCTACCTCCCTTCACTCTGTTCTACCTCCCTTTGAACGCTTTCACTTTGTTCTACCTTCCCTTCACTCTGTTCTATCTCCCTTCACTCTGTTCTACCTTCCTTCACTCTGTTCTACCTCCCTTCACTCTGTCCTCCCTCCCTTTCACTATGTTCTACCTTCCCTTCATTCTCTTCTACCTTCCCCTCACTCTGCTTTACCTTCCTTTCACTGTTTAACTTCTTTTCACTCTGTTCTACCGCCCCAAACTTTGTTCTACCTCCATGCTCCCTGTTCTAACTCTCTTCACTCTGATCTACCTCCCTTCACATAATGGAGTCCCTTCCAGCAATATTGATTCATTTAACTCCCTCCACATCATATCGCCATCAGAGTACATTACTGTTATCCTCATTTTTACCATTTATCATTATGTTTAACTGGATTAAGTGAATCTTCAATTATTCAATGTACACCTAGTTTTAAGAAATAAAATTTCTGAAATTTGCATTTACAAGTGCCTTTAAAATGATCCAACAACTGCTCATATTCTAAAACTTTCCCCCAACCCCCCAACTGCTTTGGCTAACTTCGCTAGCCTCCCACCCCATAAGAGCGGTCCCAAATGGGACTGTGCCCCCTGGGCCCCAAAATGTCTAGAAACGCCCCTGGAACCAAGCAACAGAGGTTTTCAATATTTCTGTATTTCAGAAGCTCCTTGAAGCTCTGTCTATATACTATGATCCTCATAATGATTTTATTCACAATATCTCTAGGGAAGAGTATTCTGCCTTGTTAAGCTTATCCAAAGATAAATCTATAATGATAAGAAGACCTGATAAAGGCAACGGGGTTGTTCTTTTAAATAAGGATGAATATTTAAGTAAGATGCAACTCATTCTTGACGATCACGCTGAATTTGAATTAGTTAAGGACGACTTTCTTTTAAATTTGCTTAAAAATAAGGAAGAAATTAGAACAGACTCTTAAGAATGTTGAAGTCTGAGGGTGTTCTTGATGAACACACAAATAAAAGATCTACTTACTTCTGGATCTAAACCTGGAGTACTCTGTGGTCTCCCTAAGGTACACAAGGAAGATGTCCCACTTAGACCAATCATGTCAACTACAGGTACTTTTGATTATCATTTGTCTAAGTTTCTTGTTCTTATTTTGGCTCCTGTAACATATACGTATATATATGTATAAATATAATTTGTGTATCTAAAACTGAAATATATTTAAAGTAATTGCCTTTGAACTGTAACATTTTATTATTCACGACCCGAGATAAATCAGATATATTTGAATGTTATCATGAATCTTTTATCAGAAAAAAATATGGAACACTTATACAGTTAAAGATTTTTTTTACTTTTGCTAAAGAAATTTGCGATCTAGAACTAAGTAATTGTGTCTTGGTAAGTTTCTATGTTAAATCATTGTTTACTAATAATGTATTCCTTTAACCGAAACTTTAACGACTCCAACAGTGTACAAAATATTAATAAACAACAGTTGCACAAATTGCTCACATTAGCTGTGTCTAAATGTTATTTTATGTATAACAAAAATTATTATTATTATTATTATTATTATTATTATTATTATTATTATTATTATTATTATTATTATTATTATTATTTCGGTAGATGAAACCTATTCACATGGAACAACCACACCTAAGGGGCCATTGACTTGAAATTCAATCTTCCAAAGAATGTTGGTTTCAACCTCCCACCGCAGACCCCACACTGCAGCAGTAACTGATCATGATACAGAGCCAGTGATTTTTCATCTCCCTGGGGGAGACGCGAACCCGCGACATCTGGGTGGCATTCGCGACACTAACCACTATACCAGCGGACCAGCTGAATGTGTATAAAGAAAAAGATGGTGTAGCAATGGTAAACCCTCTCGGTCCTGCTTCGGCCAAAGCCTTTTTATCTCATCACGAAGTTTGGCTAGATAATATTTGTCGCAGTTCTTTCAAACCACTGTTCTACCGACGACATGTAGATGATACATTTATGATGTTTAGATCTGAAGAACATGTGCCCCTGTTTCTTGATTATTTTAACTCAAAACACCAAATCATTAAAATTACTTCAGAAGTAGAGAACAATAATACTTTAGCGCTCCTTGGCTTGCTTGGTTGTCAGTAAACAAAGTGATAACACTTTTTCGACATCAGCATACAGGAAACCAACATTGACAGGACTCACAACTAAATTTTCTTCATTCATCCCTATAATTTATAAACGTAATTTAGTCTCTACAGTTTAACATTTGTTCAAGTTATTTTAGTCTTCATTCAGAATTTCGTTTTATAAAAGAAATGCTTCATAAAACTGGTCTTAATACTATTTTCATATATCCATATGTTGGCAAACAGCTAGAGAAGTTATTGTGCCCGAAAGTTGCTATTTCAAAAGCCAATAAAGCGTTGTTGTATTTTAATATGATTTTCTATGGTAACAACCGTATGTCTATTAAAAACAGACTATTAAAACTTATGTTAGAGAATTTTATCCTCAAGTTAATGTCACAGCAATACTTAAACCTAAGTACACGATTGGCAGCTTGTTTAAGTACAGAGACATCGTACCCCCAGAACTATCATATCGAGTGTAATTGCTGT
>NC_089742.1:34048012-34120512 GCF_040412425.1 Macrobrachium rosenbergii | reverse complement strand
GTCATTGAAATGCTGCCTGTCTCTCTCGCTCAGTTTTACAATTTCCGGGGACGGAAGAAATTCTCAGTAGCTCCACAAAGGAGAGGAACTAATTGGGAAAATTAGCGCGACTTAAGTATAAACTATAAAGAATTAGTCCCTGAAAAGCTGGACTTTTCCCCAAAAGGACTCTTTTTGAAACTTTTTCTCCGGAAATTAAGTCGTGTTAAAGAGCTGAAAGAATTTTGAATGAAATTTATCGAGGCGAGATAACTTGGGAACACGATCATTAGAACCTCATTGTCATGTATAAAAGACACACTTAATCTGTAATTATGAGTAAAATAATGAATAATGAATTATGTAATACGAATGAAGAGAATATAATTAAGTTATCAAGGCGTCAGAAATTTATCGAGGGGAGTTAAATTGGGAATATGATACTTAAAAGATACCATTTATCTGTAACTATGACTAAAATAATAAAAAAATGAATGATGTATTATAAATGAACAGAACATCTATAAGTTATTATAGCATCAGATTACGCTTATTCCTTTACTATTTAATCTTATCTGATGGAAAAAATTAAAAATATATCCAGAATTATAATGCACATAAAAATTTATGCTTATTTACATTTTTGATAGTCTCTCTCGTTATATATATATATATATATATATATATATATATATATATATATATATATATATATATATATATATATATATATATATATATATATATAATGTTGAGGCAAAGAAGCACATCAAAGAAAATTAAATTAAAACAGAAAAACCATCTTACGTAACCTTAAGTAACCTTAAAAGAAAGAGAAACATTAAAGCAACGTTGATTTACAGACTTAAATTTCAGAACGCAAGCGACTGAACTGACCCTGACTGCCTGTTGTCCGATCGGGGTAGGGGGAAGGGAGATGATAGGGGATTGGTAGGGGATGAGGGAGGGGGGGGGGGTTGATTAAGGCGACCCAACACCTCTCGTTGCCCCGGGGGATTCAGCGCGCCGTGAGAGGCCGCCTTCGGGACGAGCGGCGTTCTCCGGGAGACGTTCAGTCAAGTGACGGGCGTGAATGAGTAATGAGGGCGCACAGGCGCGCTCGTGTGACGGGAAATGACTAAGGTGGCTGCAAATGAGAAATGAGGGAGGGGTCTTCGCTCGGCGGGGATCATTATGATTAGAAGGCGTGAAAAATAGCGTTCTAGACTGCTTGGAGTGTAATTATGAAATGCAATATTATGTGCAAGGATGGGCGGGGGGGTGGGGTGAGTTTCTTAAATGAGGTTGCTTTAAAATTGTAGGTGTAGGCCCCTTTAAAATTGCAGGTGAACGATACTTTAAAATTGTATGCATGAGAAAGTTATCTTAAAAATTACATTAAGTTGAGTGTATCTTTAAAACTCCATGTGAAGTTGCTTTAAAATTGCATGTAAGTTATTTTAAAATGCAGGTGAAATTGCTTTAAAATTGCATGTGAGTTCTTTTAAAACTGCAGGTGAAGGCAATTTTAGAATTACAGTCGAATGTTGCTTCAAAACTGTAGTTCTGTTAAAAAGGTGAAATTACCTTTAAAATTGCAGAGTTCTTTTAAAACATTAATTTTACAATTACAGTCGAATGTTGCTTCAAAACTTAAAATTGTTACTTTAAGATTGCAGGCGAATGTTAGTTCAAAATTACATTAAGTAAGCGAATGTTAGGTTACCTTAAAATTGCAGGCGAATGTTACTTCAAAATTGTTGTAAAGATTACCGGTACCTTAAAATTGCAGGCGAAGGTTACATTAAAATTGCTGGCTAAAGTTACTACAAAATTGTAGTGAAAGTTACCTCAGAATTGCAGGCGAAGGTTACTTTGAAACTGTAGTTGATGGCTGAAGCAGAATCATGGCAAAACGAATTGTCAATATTTATAATAATTAAAGCGGAGATTTAAAGATGTGATATTAATAGGTCAAATGGCTTTGAAAGCCACTCCTTGTGCAAACGCTTTGCCATAAACAAACAGACAGTCTATTATGGATGTAGAAACCTTCTTAAAAGAAATAAAGTTATGACAGGCGAGAGATGCAAATAAAAATCCTTTTGTGTGAGCGTATGTGGGTTCCTAACAGATAATTATACAAAGTTTCCTAGTTCTGATTATTCTCCCGTATTTTGGTAACCGGAAACCACCACTAGGAGTTCACTTTTTAATGTATACCTCACAATTTTTAGTCCGTTCATAAAAACCAAAACTGATTTTAATTTTTCGTCGATAAGTCTTCATCTGCAATCATTTACAAACATCGCAAAGAGATTAACATCAAAATTTAAAAAAATAATAATAATTCTAAAACCAAGGAAAAATATACACGAGAATTCAGATGAATTTCATTGAAAAATATCTTGCAATTAATAAAAAAAAAAAACGCATCATATTTCACTATAACATCTCCGAATGAAAATATTAACACAAACGTCATGATCTTCATCCTCATTAGGCTGCTAATTAGTTACGACAGCAAGTGAATTATCAAAAACAAGCTTTGCAGTAGAAATGGGAAAGACTTTGACGCCGATTTTTTTTTTTTAAGATTTTAGTGGTAATTGTTTTTGCTCTCTAAAACACAGGTAAGAAACTACTAGACTTTTTACGTAGCTTGAACTCATATTATCAAGAAAATATTTAATATTTCCTTTAGTTTTAATTAATAGATACCCTTTTGAATAAAACATACGAGATCGAGCCAAAGGAAAATTCATGTTAAGTTTTTGATCCATATAAAACAAATATCCGATCCCTATGGTAAATTCCCAGTTCCAGTATTTACTAAAGCCAGTAGGGTATAAGTTAAAAAATAGTCAAATTAGTTTCGATTAATAAATATCCTTTAAATATGCATATGGGATTGAGCATAAAGAAAAATATTAAATTTGTTTAAACTTGCAAAAAATATCCTATCCTTATGGAAAGTTCCATGTTCAAATATTTATTAAAATCATTTAGATCTTAAGTAAAACAAAACCTAATAGTCACATTAGTTTTGATTAATTAATATCTTTTGGATATAAAGCATAGGAAATCAAGCAAAATTAAAATTATGTTAAATTTTCTTTAAGAGTATAAAACATATCCTACCCAAGTGGTAAATTCTCGTTTCAGAACAGACTAAAATCATTTAGATTTAACTTAAAAATTCTAAAATTCTAATTCTAATTCTAAAATGTAAGTCACTCCTAGCTTTTAGAATCAAACTGACGGAAATTCCGCAAAGGGAAAATATGATAATTAAGGAGTTTGTCCGAAACTACAGTAAACATTTCAAAACAAAATTCGTGATATAAAGTGCAAGAGGTGTACGAAATGTTTGGAATGACTAAAATTGCGCTGGAAATTTATGGCCAAAATTGTTGGGGATATTTGGAAGCGTGAACGCGCCAGCTGAAGTAGGATAAATGAACAGAGTATAAAGGTTTTGTGGTTTTATGTTTGTTTATATATATATATATATATATATATATATATATATATATATATATATATATATATATATATATATATATATATATATATATATAATTTATATGTAAATTAAATGTATACATATATTTATATATATATAAATGTATATATATATATATATATATATATATATATATATATATATATATATATATATATATATATATATATATATATATATATATATGTGTGTGTGTGTGTGTGTGTGTGTGTGTGTGTGTGTGTGTGTGTGTACGCCTCACTGCCTCCACTAATTTAGTCTTTATGTAATTTTGTTTCAAGTATCTATAGAATTTTGTGATTTATCGTCTCAGAAAGTACTTTATTTCTATGTTGTTCCTTAATTTGTTCATTCCTTTAGATGTTTTATGTATAAGGCTTTAAAAACTGAATATTTTCAAGTCCTTATGACAAATTCAAGTCGACTGATATCCTTCGCAAGATTTACGATTTCAAATGATCCGGCTGGCCAGTACTTGTTAAAAAAATGTGACTGCTGAATCTGTCAAATCATTGTCAGTGGCTTCAGTGTGCAATAAATATTTATTTATTTTGTTTCTTCATTTTATTAATCAATTAATATATTTATTTATTAATTTTATTAGTTTATTTGTTTAATTTTTTATTTATAAAAAGTTTGTCACGAAATTAAAGCCTTTTTGTAATTATTTAATATCATAAAAAAATACGAATGCTTTCACTACAGTTATATTAATATTCTATGGGGGTAAAAAAAGAACATTAATATCATATCTTTTACCCCATAGTTGATAACTTACTTATTAGTTAATTAACAAAATTAATGATTAAGACCAGTGTTCTATCTACCTAAATGTGAAACGGTGTAATATATTCGCTCTTATCACTGTTCAGTCACTCTCTCTCTCTCTCTCTCTCTCTCTCTCTCTCTCTCTCTCTCTCTCTCTCTCTCTCTCTCTCTCTCTCTCTCTCTCTCCCTTTATTATACACGCTTTCACCTCCGTCTTTCTGTCTCTGTCTATCTATCTCTCTGTCTCGTCTTCCTCCCTCTCCTCAGCTCATTCTACCCTCCGCGCCTCACTCCTCACATAAAGGCTAATATCAACTGCTTTATACGCTCATTTTCATCATATGATTTTTCAACGAGCCTTCTTCCAACCCGGGAGGTGGAATGTGAGACACGACCTGGTTTCCCCCCCTATCTTTCGCAATAATTGAAATTCTTAGGATGGTTGTATAAAGCTGGTTTCTTTTTTATTTTATTTTTTTTTTATTTCACTGGCGCGCGTGTTGTAATAATATCCTTGCAAGACAACGCAGCTTTCTTCATCCTTCGGGTAACGTAACGATCTCATTTCTACCTTCCCCCTTTTGTGATTATTATTATTATTATTATTATTATTATTATTATTATTATTATTATTATTATTATTATTATTATTATTATTATTATTATTCGTCTCGTGTTTTCATCTGAGAGTAACGTATTTATTCTATATTCGCTTCTGTCTACTTCCCCTTTCGTGATCATTTCTTTTATTTATTTTTTTTATCTTGTTTTCACCTGAATGTAACTAATTTATTCTATAAGCGGCTTTTTACGTTCCCGTGTTCCGTCTTTGCTGGAAACAGACGCAAATGTCTTTGTTTTTTGTCTGTTATACTTCCATGAAGATAGCATTATTATACGCTGCTGGCCATTAGTGCTTCATGTCCCTCGTGAGTTTTTTCATGTTCGGAAGCTCGATTGTATCGTATTTATTAGTATTTATTACAAATACATAAAATAAAGTTTTTATGAAAGTATTTACACCTGCGTGTGTTTATTTTATGCTGTATTGTTTAATTATAAATAATATTATTATAAAAAGCTACCTAATAGTAGCACGTGTCCCTTGTGATTTTTCTGTATTTGCGCACCTGAATGCATCGAATTTATTGTAAACAAATATGAATTTCCGCATTGTAACTACTGAATCTGTCAAATCATAATCAGTGGTTTCAATGTGCAATTAATATTTACTTTTTCATTATTTTAAAATTAATAAATATATCTATTTTCTCATTTTGTTACTTTATTAGTTCATTTATTTATTTATAAAACCTTTTCACGAAATAAGCACTTTTTGTAATTATTTAAGAATAATATAAAAAATGCGAATGCTTTCACTATAATTATATTAAAATATTCCATGGAGGTAAAAAAAAATAGAATATTAATATTCTATTTTCTATGCCATAGTTGACAATTGGAAATTATATACTTAATTAACAAAATTAATGATTAAGAACATTGTTCTATCTACCTAAATGTGAAACGGTGTAATATCTTCCGCTCTTATCACTGTTCTCTCTCTCTCTCTCTCTCTCTCTCCCTTTATTATACGCTCTTTCACCTCCGTCTTTCTGTCTCTGTCTATCTATCTCTCTGTCTCGCCTTCCTCCGTCTCCTCAGCTCATTCTACCGTCTGTGCCTCACTCCTCACATAAAGGCTAATATCAACTGCTTTATACGCTCATTTTCATCATATGATTTTTCAACGAGCCTTCTTCCAACCCGGGAGGTGGAATGTGAGACACGACCTGGTTTCCCCCCCTATCTTTCGCAATAATTGAAATTCTTAGGATGGTTGTATAAAGCTGGTTTCTTTTTTATTTATTTTTTTTTTATTTCACTGGCGCGCGTGTTGTAATAATATCCTTGCAAGACAACGCAGCTTTCTTCTCCCTTCGGGTAACGTAACGATCTCATTTCTACCTTCCCCCTTTCGTGATTATTATTATTATTATTATTTATTATTATTATTATTATTATTATTATTATTATTATTATTATTATTATTATTATTATTATTATTATTCGTCTCATGTTTCCACCTGAGAGTAACGTATTTATTCTATATTCGCGGATTTACGCTTCTATCTACTTCCCCTTTTGTGAATATTTCTTTTATTTATTCTTTTTTTATTTTGTTTTCACTTGAATGTAACTAATTTATTCTAGAAACGTCTATTTACGTTTCTGAGTTTCGTCTTTGCTGGAAACAGACGCAAATGTCTTTTTTTTTTTTTTGTTTTACCTCCATAAAGATAAAATTATTATACGCTCCTGGCTATTGGCAGTTCATGTCCCCCGTGAGTTGTTTCATGTTCGTAAGCTTGGTTGCATCGCATTTATTAGTATTTATTAAAAATGCATGAAATGAAGGCTTTTTTTATGACAATATTTACACCTGGGCGTGTTTGTTTTATGCTGCATTGTTAAATTAAAAATAATATTATTATGAAAGGCTTCCTAATAGTAGTACATGTCCCAAGCGATTTTTCCGTATTTGCGCACCTGAATAAATCGAATTTATTATACAAAAAAATATGAATTTCCGCGTTTCCCTTTTTGGAAATATCTACAATTTGCTGTTTTTGTTTTATTATACCATTAAGGATCTCATCGTTTCATGTACAGTAGTTGCTTCTTATTAGCGAATGATAAATATTTTCTTTATTCTTTATACCTGAATACAAAGTATGTGAATTTCATTTCTTGATTAGAGACAATTGCAAATGCTCGTTTTTGCATTTTATTTCCATAAGGAGATTAATTAATATGTACTGCTGTGCGTTTATCATTATCCCGTGTTTTATTCATTTTTTTTTTTACACAGTAATACAGTACATTTATTCTAAATCCTTAGTCCTGTGTTTCGGTTTTTGTCTTAGTGCAGCAATATTTCCACCTGGTGCAGGTTTATACTTTCGTTGCTTATTAGCAGTGCCAGTCCCTCAATTTAATATATGAATTATTATTGCTATACTTAAGTACCGTGCACTTGACTTGCTCAGTTTGTGTGTATTTTGTTAAAAATGTTATTTCTCCATAATGTTGCTTGGTGGGTCATCAACGTGGAGAATTCATTTAGAATTCGTTTATTTATGCACATTTATGTGTAACTGATATACATAACGCCCTAACTTGATCTCGTAATCCAGTTATAATATTTAGATTATGTAAATCATAAAAATAAGAATGATTTCACACACACACACACACACACACACACACACACACATATATATATATATATATATATATATATATATATATATATATATATATATATATATATATATATATATACACACACACATACGCATTCTAGCTATTGCCATTAGCTCAGCCCAACAACGTAATAGGTACGCATACTGAAATGACAGAGAGAGAGAGAGAGAGAGAGAGAGAGAGAGAGAGAGAGAGAGAGAGAGAGAGAGAGAGAGAGAGAGAGAAATATTATCATCATCGTTATTACCACCGTGCTAAAAGTCAGTCGACCCGTCGCTGAAAGGGTGCAACCATCTTTTTCCCTGTTGTCACTCTTCCCTTCCCGGAAAATTATGCCCAATTGAAAAGGTGACGCCGGGTAATGAGGGAAGAGGGAAGGGTCGAAAAGCACCAAAAGCAGGAGTAGCAATTAAAACTTCGTACTTACGGATGATGGAAACACGAGAGAGAGAGAGAGAGAGAGAGAGAGAGAGAGAGAGAGAGAGAGAGAGAGAGAGAGAGAGAGAGAGAGAGAGAGAGAACGCAAAATGATGTATTCCCCACCCTGCATTTTCGAGGGGGCGGAAATTTACAAGTGTGGCTGATAATTAGCCAAATTAGCTTTGGCTAATGAAGCCCAGGCAGTTTTGACGTTTCTTTTTTTTTTTTAGCCAGTGGCTTCCTGTTTTATCTGCAGCGTTCCTGCCTTTGATGGGTCGAGTTTGCTGTGACCCGGGACTGGTGGGAGTGGGAGTGGTAAGTGGTCGTCAGATAGTCTGAGAGTGCGGGTGGGAGGAGTAGTAGTAGTAGTAAAAGCTGGTCAAATATTTGGGAAATAGTAGTAGTAGTAGTAGTAGTAGTAGTAGTAGTAGTAGTAGTAGTAAATAATGGTCAAATAGTTGAGGAGTATCAGTAGTAGTAGTAGTAGTAAAAACAGCAGCAACAGCAACAGCAGCAGCAGCAGTAGTAGTAGTAGTAGTAGTAAATGCTGGTGAAACAGTCTGGGAGTAGTAGCAATGGTAGTAATATTAAATGCTAGTCAGGTAGCCTGGGAGTGGGAATAGTGATAGTATTAAATGTTGCCCAAATAGTCTGGGAGTAGTAGTAGTAGTAGTAGTAGTAGTAGAAGTAGTAGTAGTAGTAGTAGTAGTAGTAGTAGTAGTAGTAGTAGTAGTAGTAGTAACTTCTGGTAAAATAGCCTGAGGGTAGCAGTAATAGTAGCAGCATTAAATGCTGATCAAATAGTCTTGGAGTGGGAGTAGTAGTAGTAGTAGTATTAAAGGTTGGCCAAATTGTCTGGGAGTAGTAGTAGTAGTGGTAGTAGTAGTAGCAGCTACTGCAGTAGCAGTAGTAGTAGTAGTAGTAGTAGTAAATACTGGTCAAACAGCCTGAGGGTGGGAATACGAATAGCATATTCAATGCTGGTCAAAAATTCTTCTTCATATACGAAGAAAATAATTTGTCGAAAGTCTTTCAAAATCTTGAAGAAAGAGACAATTTTACCTCAAGATTACAGAGACCCAACTTTTGTAATGATGCTTGAAAAAACTAGTAATAGTAATAGTAAAAGTAATAGTAAAGTAATAGTCAAAGTGAGTCTGAAAAGTGCGAAAAAAAATATGTCGAAAGTCTATTAAAATCTTGAAGAAATAGATAATTTCACCTCAAGATTACAGAGACCCAAGTTTTGTAATGATGCTTGAAATAGCTAGTAATAGTAATAGTAATGGTATTAATAGTAATATTAAAAGCCAGTCTGTAAAGTAGTAATCCTCTCGTCAGAAATCTCTAAATCCACCACACAGGAGAGTGTAAGCGATTGGAATCCGGATGTACAGAGACAAGGATAAAATCACGAATTTTGAATATGGAAAGAATTTATCTTTCAGTGAGTGGTCATTTCCAGGTATTACAGATCAATAGGCAGTTAAAATGATGGGTGACCTAAGAGGTATGACCCAGATGTTGACTAGGACAAGGGTATCATACCTTTGAACAAGGTTTGTAATTATCAATGTAAGTGGCTAAGATAACGGGCGGTATCTGTAGTTATTTATTTTGTTATGGCTCTCGAGTTTCCATATCTACCACCGATGAATTCTCGAGGAAAACTACATTCTACAGAGCGTACATATTACAAAAACAACAACAGCACTAACGACAACATCATCAACACAGACAGGCGCCTGCGCAGTCTCATTTTTGTTCAACGTGTCACGTTTCATGACTCCGTGAAAATGAGTTCATCTCACTCTTTACAATTCTACCTTTCAGACTGAGGGGGTATTATACATCTCATTCTCTACAATTTTATCTTTCAGACTGTGGGGTAATATACATTTCATTCTTTACAGTTTTACCTTTCAGACTGAGGGGTGTTATACATTTCATTCTTTACAATTTTACCTTTCAGACTGAGGGGTAATATACATCTCATTCTTTACAATTTTACCTTTTATATTGAGGGGTAATATACATCTCATTCTTTACAATTTTACCATTCAGACTGAGGCGTAATATACATCTCATTCTTTACAATTTTACCTTTCAGACTGAGGGGTACTATACATCTCATTTACATTTCAGACTGAGGGGTAATATACAGTACATCTCATTCTTTACAATTTTATTATTCAGACTGAGGGGTAATATACATCTCATTCTTTAAAGTTTTACCTTTAAGACTGAGGGGTAATATACATCTTATTCTTTACAACTTTACATTTAAGACTGAGGGGTAATATACATCTCATTCTTTACTATTTTACCTTCCTGACTGAGGGGTAATATACTTTTGTCGGTATGTTCTATCACTGGTCCTGTCCCCTAACTATCATGAGCTGTTTATCTTTATTAATTAAAAGTATTCCGGTAGCAGAATATTGCCTTGCAGTGACCAGAACTGATTCGATCAGTCTATCGACCAGTCTAGCTCCAAAAAGTATAAAATTATAACTTATTCCACTGATATGCTAGTGATTTCGCAAACTATATATTTATATGGTTTATATATGCCTGTTTGGAGGCCCTTCATAATATTTCATATAGGTAACTAATAAATG
The DNA here is from genome assembly GCF_040412425.1 of Macrobrachium rosenbergii. NCBI lineage: Eukaryota > Metazoa > Arthropoda > Malacostraca > Decapoda > Palaemonidae > Macrobrachium > Macrobrachium rosenbergii. The sequence goes on along the minus strand of NC_089742.1, from coordinate 34,109,931 downwards.
CACGTAATCCAGAGATTTTTTTATGTATTTACAGATAAATACACCTGGTGAAGAAACGAGATCTTTAAATGTCAATACCCTCCTTTACAACAATCTTATGCTCGTCTGTTACATGTTATTTCAATATTTCTCGTTCCTATACACCCTTAAATGACTTATGCAGCTCTAATGATTGCTGTTTTAGCGATACTCAACTATGAACAGGTAAGTACAATGGCAATCTGAATTCAAGAAATAGTAGAAATGACACTTTTTCGCCTTTAAAGAGACGAAAACATGACCCTTTTTAGTTTTCTGTTAAAGAAAACTATTGTGCCGGCTTTGTCTATCCGTCCGCACTTTTTCTGTCCGCATTCAGATCTTAAAAACTAATGAGGCTAGAGGGCTGCAAATTGGTATGTTGATCATCAACTCTCCAATCATCAAACATACCAATTACATCCCTCTAGCCTCGTATATTTTTTATTTTATTCATGGTTCAGTTCAGCCATAATCGTGCATCTGGCAACGATATAGGCCAGGCCACCACCAGGTCGTGGCTAAAGTTTCATGGGCCGCAGCTCATACAGCATTATACCGAGACCACCAAAAGATAGATCCATTTTCGGTGGCATTGGTTGTACGCTGTACAGAAAACTCGATTGAGCCGAAGAAACTTCATAACTAGTTATTATCTTATGATATCACAGTGATAGGAACCTAAAATTATTGGATAATTTCTTAGTCAATGAACTGATCTTTCAGCAAACTCATTTTACAACACCAAAATCACGGGTTTGTCTTGCTAGGTGGTATCTTTCATAGTTAGTAAAGCGTCTTGCTGTGATAGTCGCCTGAACCAGCAATGATTTAATCTCCTAATTTCTCAGTTTCTCCTGTTCGGTAATTGTTAAGGAAGGAAAAGCGATTTACAGACGGGGAAATATATACAGGAAAACCAACAGCAAAATCACGGGTTTATCTAACAAACAAGTCTATTAAGCAATCGGTATCACATTTCTTCTTATTAGTCTATTATCGCTTCAACTAGCGATGATTTTATCGCGTAATCATTCCTATTCAATAAGGATGTCCCACGTTTTCCTATTAGCCCATTATCGCTTCAACTAGCAATGATCTTATCGTGTAATCCCTCCTGTTCAACGAGTATCCTATCAGCCCATTATCGCTTCAACTAGCGATGATTTTATCGCGTAATCACTCATATTCAGTGAGTATATCACACTTTTTCCTATTAGCCCATTATCGCTTCAACTAGCGATGATTTTATCCCGCAATCACTCCTTTTCAATAAGTATGTCACACGTTTTCTTATTAGCCCATTATCGCTTCAACCAGCATTAATTTAGCGCGCAATTCACTTATTCAATGGGCTTATCACACGTTTTCCTATTAGCCTATTATCTCATGAACCACCATCGATTTTATCTCCCAATTTCGCCTATTCAGTGGCCGCAAGAATCGAGAGACGCCTCAAAGGAAGGAAAACAATAGAAAAGCAGAACGCTAACACCGAAATCAGGGGTTCTCTGGGTTTCACTTGCCAGTATCTTTCCCGGCAAGAACTCGACATCAAAGACAAGCGCAAGAAAGGAAAATCTCGTGGGTGTCACTTGAGGAGAGAGAGAGAGAGAGAGAGAGAGAGAGAGAGAGAGAGAGAGCGCCGAGGAGCAATTTAATCAGGGGAAACTAAAAGGGGAAAAAAAGGCAGCGTAATCTCTACATTCCGAGTTTAAAAGAAAAGGGAAGAGTCTAGCTGGTGGAGGTAAAAAAAAAAAAAAGGGGTAAGAGAAGGAAGGGCAAGAATTTAGGGCAGGGGTATTTTACAATCAATTGGCGAAGGTGTTAAGCTTTCAGATTCCTCTCCAAAACCTCTTCGGTTGCCAGCAAACATTAACATTCAATGATTCGTTTTTTTTGTGATAATGAAGTTTTGGTTATGTTACTTCTACTGTATATTTACTTTTTCGTCCAGATACGTGGGTATGCATGGTTTTACTTTGCCTGCCATAGACATATATACACTATACACTAAGACACACACATGCATATATATATATATATATATATATATATATATATATATATATATATATATATATATATATATATATATATATATATATATATATATATATATGTTCTGTTAAAACAGAATTCCATCAAATATAAGGAGTCCATAAAAATGCCAAAATGTAGGAAGTAAATGCTATATTTCAGAGACCTACTGTCTCTCTCATCGGGCGAATAGTGAATGAGAAAAAGTTACAGAAAAGCTGTCTTTATACCAGAACGTCCATAAATCAGCCGTTACATCACTCCAGATTACAATTTATCTTTAATCTTCTTAATTGCTGGTTGGAGTAAGATTTAATCTATAATATCTGAATCCCAGGCGCATTTTGAAAGGTTCATCGTATTTCTTTGTTTAATCAAAGCTGATTCCACCATCTAGCTTTTGAACCGACAATTGCTGCTATAAATTATAGAAGACAAATTCCAGTTTATTCTGCAATTATGGCTATTTATGTGGTTAAAAATAGCTGAGCTCTGTTGTCTGTACCTAACTGAACGTTTATGCTGTATTAATCTCTGGAGGAGTGATTTGCCTGTAAAACCGACATAAGATTGGTCACAAAAAAGGCAAGGGACTTCGTAAACTCCTGCGTCTTTGGGGACTGACTTTTGTTGGATGTGAACCAGGGATTTGGCTAAGGTATTTGGGTAGGTAAAAGCAAAAGGGTTAGAGTTTCCAAGTGTCTGTGTCAACGTCTTAATCCTGTCCGGGTGTGGGATCTTCATTTTACTGTTGGGCGTCTCTCTGGGTTTTTTTTGAGGGGGATGGTAGAAAATTATGTCGTTTGTGGATGGCTCTCTACCGTCCCCCTCAAAACAAGACTTTGATTAAACAAAGAAATACGATGAACCTTTCAAAAGGCTCCTGGGATTCAGATACTATGGATAAAATCTTCTTCCAACCAGCCATTAAGAAGATTAAAGAGAAATTGTCAACTGGAGTGACGTAACGGCTGACTTATGGACCTTCTGGTATAAATACCGGTTTTCTGTAACTTATTGGCATTTCTATGGGTTTCTTATATAATATATACTGTATATATATATATATATATATATATATATATATATATATATATATATATATATATATATATATATATATGTAGATGATATTTAATCCATATATCCAATCTGCCGTTTTCGAGTGTATTTGTATGTTTAAGAAAGAGGTGGGGGGGGAGACGTGGGGCAAACATACAGACAGAGAACGAAAGTCGAAAGAAAGGGAGAAAGTAGCTCACCTTTCTACCTCATTAAGAGAAGAGGGTAATCCATCGTTGTGCCCCTCAGAGTGATAAAACAATTAATTGTGAAATACGATGTACATAATTAACGGAAGGGAGGGGAAGAGACGCCAGCGGAAAGGGAATTAATTACGAGTGGTCGCCGCGAACAGACAGACGACTTATGTCCGACGTAAAGTTTTTTTTTTTTTTTTTGCTGCAGTATTTTTCAGATAATGCAAAAATGCGTGATTAGCTAAAAAGGGTGATTTAGAATATAAAGGGGGGAAAATATTTATAAGTTTTCTCAGCTGCGACTCGTTCCGGTTGGTAGAATATTTATTCGCAGACGATGCGATTTTTTCAGCATTTTTTTTTTTTTTCGTGAAGCGAAAGCTCTTAATACAAATAAAGGGGAATGAATTTGACACGTGGATCAACAGGAATCGTGGCTTTGCTTCGATGTGGTGGTGATGATGGTGAGAATTATTCATCATAAATGATGTTTTTATATGTATTTTATTTCAACGACAATGTATGAATACATCAGCAGATGCATGAACAAGCTGTCAAGCTGGAAGGCAGTTACAGGATGGAGTACAATGAAAGACCTACGTAATACAAATTATGTTGATAATAATAATAATAATAATAATAATAATAATAATAATAATAATAATAATAATAATAATAATAATAATTATTATTATTATTATTATTATTATTATTATTATTATTTTATTATTAATTATTATTATTTGATTTTTAACAAATTTTCAATACTGACACGGCTAAGTTACCAAGAATGTTACGTAAAAGCTAATAATAATAATAATAATAATAATAATAATAATAATAATAATAATAATAATAATAATAATAATAATAATAATAATAATAGCTTAAGTTTAATAAATTTCCAATACTGATACGACTCAGTTACCCAAAGGCCGTTACGGAAAAACTGGTACCCTTTTCTCTCGTTATTTCGTTTCTCATATCAACTGCATTGACATTTATTTCGCTTCATACACAACCTTACTTTCTCTCGTTAATACTACTTTCTAAAGGGAATTTGATTAGTCCACGATAGCTGTTCAATGTTAATTATTCTCTCATTTATTACGAATCATAAGGCTGCTTGTTAGGCATTACTCGCTTCCTCGATGTTTATTCAGTTTTAAACGATTTTTTTTTAAATAAACGAATACCGATTAATATAAAAAAAATTCGTTTGGTTGGCAAAATACGGATTTCATAAAATTTTATACAAAAACTGTCTTGTTTTTCAAAGGGTTCAAAAATACATGAATTAGCCTATAGCATTGAAATTTTTTTAAAAGACATACAAATAACAGTACAATATTTTGAAAAACGGAGTATATTATAATAGTATATTTTGAAAAATAAAAGTATTAATACAACAAGGTTTCTTCACCACAGAAAATTTTTGAGAAAAAAAATACGACCCTAAAAAAAATGAAACATTTCACCCCCAAAAACATACCTTTTTGAAACGTTTCAAAAATTCTTTCCACAAAAGTATAAAAAAAAGTTAAAATCAGGGAAAAGTTCTGAAAAGTATTTTTCTTTTGTACCAAAGTATCTTTGAGGATGAGAAGTTGATTCTTCCTCAAACAACTATGAGGAGGGTCAACATAGTCGAAGGTCCTTCAAAGCCAGAGTTTGAAATGTAGCTCGAGAAGAGATTCGTATGTTTTTCTTTTATGTTTTTTCTCTTTAGTTTTCTCATCTGCATGGACAGAAATAGGTCTTCATTATATAGGAAGTGGACTGGCATAATTGTAGGTAATTTGGACCTTTTTATACGTTTGACTTTTTTACTACAAAGGAAAATTTGGCCTTTAGTGAATTCATATTTAGGTTTCTTTGAATTGTATGGATATTAACAAGTATTTTGTAGCCTAACTACCTATAAATGTATATAATTATAATTAAGTTCAACTACCAATAAATATCTATTTATAATTCAGAGTGAATTCTAAAATTAGATCTTGGTAAAGTCCGCCGATTACAATTTGCCCTAGTTTGCAAATAAGTATTACAGGAAATTAAAACTGGAAACGATGCAAAATTAACACATTTTATCAGAATGATTTTTATGCAAATGGACCAGGAAAACATTTTTTTGCATGTCTCAGTTAAGTTTTGTTCTTTTTTTTTATAGTGGACGGAAAAGTACGACTTGAAAACTGATGAAATGAACAACTGAATTAATTATTCAATTATTCTTAAAGCACTAATAATAATCGAGGAAGGGAAGACATTATATCCTGACATATTTTAAATATACTAGAGAAAAATATTAGGAGAGAGAGATAGAGAGAGAGAGAGAGAGAGAGAGAGAGAGAGAGAGAGAGAGAGAGAGAGATTGGGGGATACTCAATAAATCACATTTTATCTACAACGTCGTGTTTACAACTTGCTACAGCGTCCGGAGAGAGAGAGAGAGAGAGAGAGAGAGAGAGAGAGAGAGAGAGAGAGAGAGAGAGAGAGAGTCGAGCATGCAGAATGAATATATGCCAACACCTACCTCATGTTCAGCACATACTTCCACCCAATGTGTATATCTTCAGCAGTGGGAAATGCCCTGTCCACGTTTGTGACCAATGGCCGTAGTTCGTCGCCCTCAATAAAGAAAGACGACGCTTCAGAGCACTATGAAAGTTGGTACATATCCTGTAGTAGGTTTATGTAAGACCTCCGCCCCTTCCCCTGACTTCCCTGAATTTCTTCATAACTCTCACCGCTGACATTCAGCATGCAAAGTTGCTATTACTTTAGTTCTATTGAATTCAGGGTTGCTTCTCTTGGTCACTGCTCAGTTGTTACGGCAAGTACTGAGAAACGTAAACTGATAGACGGGTCACCCACTGGTTCCCGTTTAACTTCGTGCCTTAGTTTGGTTTAAAACAACAGTCAAGTGACATTTTGGTGTTTTGGCCGTACTCTGCTCTCTTATGACGTCATCACACTGGTTTAAAACAACAGTCAAGTGACATTTTGGTGGTTTGGCCATGCTCTCCTCTCTTATGATGTCATCACATTCGTGGCCACTTCAAACCTTCCAGGAATTATTTCACGAAATTTTGTCTGTCAAGCCAAGCACTGGGCCACTTTCGGCCATCCAGCACTCTTACGATAAAAATAAGTGAGCTTGAGTTGTTATGTCCCTTCCACACGAGGGGGAAAGACACGACGGTCACTCGGATTTGCCTGTAATTCTCGTGCATTTAAAGTGTTACCAGCTCAAACAGTCCAAGGCAGGCAGTCTATGACGTCATCTACACGCGTGATCGCCATCCACCCAAAAAAATTGGTAACAGTGTCGGCCCGCCGTGCATTTGCCCCTCCTGTGAAAGGGGCTTTAGGCAGCCAGATCAAAAGATCCAGAAAATTAAGATGGGAGACATACAAGGGTCTAAAAGTGGAACCAGGAGAAAACTCCAGTGTTTGACTGAAAAGTATTAGTTAAGTAGGAGTTAAGAATGGCTGGGCAACAAAATTGAAGGAAGTGAGAATAGAGGTAAAAAGTTAAAAGGCTAGATGGTGGGTGCAGCTAGGGGCCGAAGGGACGCTGCAAATACCATCCAGCAATACCTTGAGTACACCGTTTGAGGAACACCGAAGGTACTGCCCACTGCTGGGCCCCAATCTTCGAAACGACTGAACTGGAACCTGGCTTAGCAATAATTTTACCCTTCGGGCACTTGGCCCTCGTTTTGACGCCACCTTAAAGCGTACACTATATCCCAGATAAAAAGTTGTAAGGCAGCAATAAAGTGAAAAAAAAAAAAAATTTCACTACTAACAATTCGCGTGGAGAATTTGAGATTTTAGAAAATTCAACCACCAACAATCATAACAAAACGTGAAAAACACTGTTGACGAGGCAGGTGCTGTTGGCACTGGCTGACAATTACATCAGAGATCCAACGGAGTGAGAGAGTATAAATCCACTTGAAGCTGTGAGACCCCCAGGTTCATTTGACATTTCTTCAGTTATTTTATCGAAGTGAATAGAAACTAGAGAGATGACACTCAAAATAAAATATGAAGGTGAGAAAGTTATTAAATTGTATATGAACGTTAGAACAAAAATGCAATACTAAGGCTTGATAATTATCGTTGAAAACTGTATTGAGTTTAAAAAAAAATAAGCACAGGCGTGAATAACTCCACAGATTAAATACTTTATTAAACCAGGAAAGCGTATTGCTGCAACATTTTCATAAAACTCAGAGAGAGAGAGAGAGAGAGAGAGAGAGAGAGGAGAGAGAGAGAGAGGTTTTCAAGTAGAGAACATTCAAGTAGAGAGTATTCAAGTAGAGAACATTCCACTTCTCGAACACGTTAGACAGAGCTGGATTCTCATAAGCGTTAGCACAATACTGACATGTCGGAAGTACCTAGATTACATACCTTGCATTGTATGTGGTGTGATCTAAACTCGCTATTGAATTTATTAATCCTTATAAAGCTGTTGACTGTCTTCCGTTCTGTAGTTATTTTAGCGGATGGCCCATCAAGAATGATGGAAATTTTTCTTCCAAAATTGATATTTGAATTGAATATGAATTGAAATGTGGAATTTAAGCCAAAGGCCATGCGCTGGGACCTATTTAGTCATTCAGCGCTGAAACTGAAATAGACAGTAAAAGGTTTGAAAGGTTTAACAAGGAGGAAAACCTCTCAGTTGAACTTTGAGTCAATTGTTATGAGAGGGTGGGAAAGTAAGATGAAAGAACGAGGATATGAAAGGAGTTACGGTAAAAGGAACGAAAAGGGTTGCAGCTAGGGGCCGAAAGGGCGCTGCAAGGAACCTTAAAGTTTTGTTTCAGTACACTGCACGAGTTGCACTGACGGCGCTACCTCAGCTCCCACGGGGAAAATTCATATGTCAGTCTAGTTTTAACTAGACAAGAACGTGAATGATTGATTAATTACAGGTCCTTAAATTTTATGTACCCTTGAACAATCTCCAATCTACATTTGAAAGAAATACTGGACTGTATACATTGTACTTAGTTTCCCGTAAGTTTCAAAGGACGCTAAGATGTGGAGTTACTAAATTACCGAACTTATTAATAATTCCCTTCCTTTGTCAGTTACCGTGGTCGTTTAGTTACCAATGCATAAACTATTCATGTTCCAATTAGTTTGCCGACATAAGTCACCATATTTGTCAAGAACTTAAGATGTGGAATTCTTAAAGTTTGTCTTCCACAGACCAGTTACTATTCACTTGTCTGCACTGGGTTCTTAAGCCAGGATTCCTAGTTTGCATTCCACGTTTTCATAACGGCAGTTCTATGTATAAACAAATAGTTTCAACAAAATTTATTTACCAGGGACATAATATTCGTGGACTTGATATACAGCAAACGTCACGAATTATAAGTCTTACAACAACCCGAAGTAAAACTTTTTAAAAGATATTCGGTACACATACATTCTAAACTAGTTAAAACTTTTTCACGTTACCACTATGACAATAGTTTATAAATAGAAACTCTACTGAACAGCCCTCTAGATGTTACATTACAGATGACCCTTACTTGTGGATATTATGTTACGTGGATATGAAGTTTGATTAGTGGTGAATGATTGTGTATGGTTTCACTTTCTGCCAATATCTTTGCTTTTTAATGCCATGTTTTATCACATTAAAATGATCCCATACTTTTGTATAGAATCAAAATTTCAACCATGATGTACCATTATTACCACGTATATTTAGTCCTAGTTAATGTAATACATTAAATTTATACCATGAACGCTGCCACATTGATACATTAAATTTATACCATGAACGCTGCCACAATGAAATTTAAAGTGTTCATTTAAAAGCCTTCCTATTTTAACAGGAGCTTAGTAACACTTGTGGTTCAAGTATGTTAGATATATATGCAGATTGAAGCTTTCAGTATCAGTGAAGCTTTCGGTATATGAAAATTGCTTTTTAAGTCATACACGACTGGACCACCTTAAGTAGTTAATTAAGCCTTAGTTTTACCTGCATGTTTGTCTAGAGTGAAGGTATTTAATAAATGAAAACCAGTTTCATATGACCAAACCAAATATCATAAGAGATCTTCCAGCCCTGGAAACATTACAATGAAACAAAGCGAAGAATTTAATTTCTTTATTAAAACACCACTAAACAGTAATTCATTGTACTAAAGTTTGACTAGCGTTTACAATATTTTATTCCTTGACAGATTTAAAAAAAGGCTTACTCATCTGTACGTCATACAGTATATAATACTGTATCTTTATGGATTAGACAAAAGTAGTACAAGATGCTGTAGGTTATAAATAACCAAGTCTTGCAGTCTCACTTCTGACCTTTCGATCTTACAACCAACCTCAAGTCTCCCTTTTAATTTGACTAATCTTCCGAAAAACCACTCAAAACCTCTGTTAAAATAGATAAAGCTTCTTACTCGCTTCAGCATTCAGATGAACTTTAACTTTGGGAGGCCTTAATGAATTCCGTTGTGAAAAAAATACACAATCCTTTTATTTAGCGATAAAGCCTCTTACACTCTTTAGCTTTCAGAAATAGCTTTATCTTATATTAATCCGGCCATATATCGCCAAAACTTAAAATTAGTATTTGCCTTAATGAATTCCGTTGTGAAAAAATTACACATCTTTTACTTAGCGATAAAGCCTCTTACTCTCTTTAGCTTTCAGAAATAGTTTTATCTGGCATTAATCCGGCCATATATCGCTAAAACTTAAAATTATTTGCCTTATATCTACCCATACAGCTCCCAGCTCTTTCCAGCTTCACCCAGCTCTTTCCAGCTTTCTGACAAAGCTATCAGAGCTACAGGCAATTCCAATCTGGGATTATCGCAATTACCCAAAAACTTAGTTAACATAATTAACAAAGAAGGCCTTCTTATTCGCTTATGCTTTCAGACAAGGTTCTTCCCTTAGTAATGCGGCTCAAGTAAACATTTAAGAAAATACCTTACACTAGGATCTTATAATTACTTTGTGACAAGAGCCTCTTACTCTCTAAAGATTTCAGTGGTGGCTCTTCATCTGCCGTGTACCTTTTCATAAAACACCAATGCCACAGGCGGTATCACGCGTACTTTGTCGTACAACTACACTCCACGAGAGAGAGTCAACCTTGAGAACATTACGAAATTATGCTGCGAAATTATAGAATATTCTCTAGAGACTTCTAACCTATGTAATCCATATCTACCCAGAAAACAATATGGCATTATTCAGCTGCTTATCAAATACTAACTGTTCTGTCGGCAATACCTTGCTTCACTATTCAACCACGAAAAGACTGCCTTTTTGCAACCTTGCCCCACGTTTTAGATACAAGGCTGAAATTTTACAGAAAGTTTCGCAGCAAACAGTAACCTAGCTTCTATTCTACAAAGCTGTTAGGAAACCAAAAGCACAAGTTTCCCCAGAAATCATTCCTATTTCAAGAAAATTAGGAGATAACCTGTCAAGTGAAAACTTTCGTCCTACATCACCCAAGCTACAAGGCTTGCCTAAGAAATTAGTCTTCCATACTATGTACTGGAAGAGTTCTTTAGATTTGGCCATGGCTAGAAACGAGCTACAATACAGAAGCCTAGAAATCAAAGATATAAAAAGAGACTTCATAACTTCCTAATTTAACCCTAAACAGACAAGTACCCCAGAATATTTTATAGATTAAATTAATACTTTATTGCAGATTCCTACAGATCCAAAGGAGTACGAAATGTCAAGCTTGTCAAAATACAAATTTTTTAGTAATATTCCCACAAAAAAGTTTGTGGCTTTTTCAGTTCCATAATTCCCGAGAGCATTGAAAAGTGTACATGTCTCGAGATCTTGAAGTACACAAAGTCCGCCTCCCATCTGAAAAAAAAAGTTAAAAATTAGCCTTAGGATATTTTTAGTACTAAGCACTAGCACAAACACTAGTTCTATTCATCAACAACTTGTGATTTAAACAAATGTGTATTTTGTTTGCCAGTATTCTTTGACTTACGAGTCCTATCTGTCAGATTAAAATATCTTTCGTATTAAAACCCCATCTTATAGAAATTTGTAACAAAGCTATATGCCAACTATTAACTAAGTCCGTTCAACTTTAAATTCTCTAAATTACACCTAAATAAGAAACTGAATCAATTACAACAGACTATCACAAACATTAAATCTAAAAAATGAAAATCATGAATTTCTCCAGATTACCCTTAATGCGTCTATTGTATATAAAAACAAAAACTCCCAAAATGGACTTTACAATACATTGCCAGAATTAGGTAGCCAATTCTTAACCACAAACACCAACTAGCATTACATCTCTGGAAACAAGTCACTGTTAAGTGACTAAATATTTCGTAGACAGTTTTAAACAAGACTTCAAGAAATGCTTGCTTTGAAATAAAACCCTAAAAATTTTTATGTATATTCTATAGTAAACTCGTTACCATCAGTTCTTTCCGAGTGTATTTACCAGTTTCTTCACTTGGCTTGTTATCTATGCGTCACTCCTTAAAGACTAGTACTAAACACAGTATGGTAATGAATGGCATTCACATCGAAGAGTTAATATAACTTGACCACACAGTATAAACAGCTTAATCCACATACAGTAGATGACCAGGTTTAAAATTAGGTTCCCAACAAAATGCAACAAGATCTAAAAAACCCAACATATATTTTAAAAGTTTATAAAAAAATCTACCCCTCCTGTAGAGAAATATCAACATGTTAAAGTTTTTATATAAAAAAAAAGCCTTCCTACAGAATGTTCCATTTACTAAGCTAATTTCGCATAAATGTAAAATAACAAGGTAGTCATAAATTAAAACAGTTTCCAAGCATCTCTTAGGGAAATATTAAATTTACTAAAACTAACACAAAACTTCAAACGGACAAGATGAATTTAACTTCAAATTTCCAACCCTCCCGCACAGAACATTGAATATTCTAAAACTTATAAAAACTTAAATGGCCAAATTTCCAACCCTCTCGCACAGAGTTAAATTCAGTTCACTAAAACTAAAATTAAAAGTATCAAATTTCCTACCCTGTCGTGCAGAACGTTGAAGTAACAAACTAATCAATATAAAAAATCTTAAATTGCCAAATTTCCAACCGTCTCGCACAGAACGTTAAGCTCACTAAAACTATCTTAGTATAAAAAAGTATAAAAAAACTTTTAAATATCCAAACTTCCAATCCATCTACTAAAAATAAGTTCATTAAAAACAAATTAACAAAATTTAAATGGCCAAGTTTCCAACCCTCCTACACAGAACGTTAAATTCACCAAAACAAAAAATTCACTAAAATATATAGAACTTGGTACTGAACCAAACCAACTCGAAGAGAAAGTTACATTTACTAAACCAAGTATACAGATTTGAATGGACAAGACAAGATTACCCTAAATTAATAGAGTACGAATACAATGGTAACCCCCTCCCCACAAAAAAAAAAGCCATACATAAACGTACGATTTCTACCTCAGGTGCCTAACTTAACCAACAGACAGGACACTATAACGCAACATCACTCATTCCCAATAAAAACAAAAATATCTCTTACCTTTAATAAGTTTTAAATACCTCGCTGCTAAACATCTTCAGTCGCCCCATTTTCTCTAGACTCCAGACGAATCGTCTACAAAAATAAATTATTAAACTGGAATCTTGCCACAATAGCTTTAGCTTACAGAAGTTAAAAGAAAAAGACTACCCTTCATGGAATTTGAAACATGAGGTCACAGTTGCTTCCGACATTTTTTTCTAAAACGTACAACAGATGGCATTACGTGTAAGGTTAAAGAGAGTTTTTTTCTAATGATTCCTTTAAGAGAACTCAAGCAATGTCACAATAATAAAGATTAGTTGGATCTTATGAGATACTTAACAGAAATGAGTGCAGGCAAGGTTCACATAAGAGTAAATGCAATGGTCATACAGCAAGAGTTATTGTACTTTACAAATGGAAATCAATATTTATTTTGAAAATTGAATAAATGATTTACAAAATTTTAATAGTTTTTTGATTTTCAAATGCTCTCTTTAAAACCATCCTTGTATGCTTGAGTTTAATGCTATTACGGAGAAAAAGATTTGAAGTCCCAGAATTATTTTTGTAGATAATAATTTTAGACAGAATTGAATCTTTGTTTTTTTCAATTTGTTTTTCTTAATAAAAAGGCATTCAGAGGCCAGTTTCAATGAATCAGGAGGTGTGTGTGTGTGTGTGGAAGAGAGAGAGAGAGAGAGAGAGAGAGAGAGAGAGAGAGAGAGAGAGAGAGAGAGAGACGTATTATACAGGTTACGCTCTTTATATAAAAATAAGCAGTAGAACATAAGTCATTTCTATAGCAGTGGCATGCATACCTCAACATGAAAATATCAAAACAAAATCGCACCTTATTTTCCCCTAAAAAAAAAAAAAAACTTTTTTGAGACTTCTCGTTGTCCTAAACCCAGCATTCCGAATTCTGAAAAAAAGCTATTTTTTTTATAAAATAATGAGTTTTGTATCTTACTAACAGGAAACAACTCTGCTGGCAGTGAAATGAGAAGCTTTTTTTTTTTTATGAAACGAGGCAGCCATGAGCAATCTCATTTTACCTGATCAAAGGTAAGTGCAAATTGCGTAGCTCTCGTTAAACTCAATGCAGTCTTCTTAAGATCCTCCTTCAGAATGGTAATACTTATTATATATATATTTATATATATATATATATATATATATATATATATATATATATATATATATTTATATATATATATATAGATTATATATATATAGATATAGATATATATATATATATATATATATATATATATATATATATATATATATATATATATATATATATATATATATATATATACATAATAAATTATGACATTATAAATACACATTATATATATTTATATATATATATATGGATATATATATATTATTAAATAAATTATGACATTCATAAACACACAGGATCTAGAATTCTAATTATTGATGGTCAACTTGACACTTACTAACAATAAAAAATTCTGTGCATTCCTAATCCCCAACATAATATCATAAAAACCCGGATAAATAAGAACCAAAATAAGAACAAGATTAATGACCTTAACCGTAAGTTTGAGGACCAAGATGCATTATAAGTCACTTCACAAAGTCAGTTTGACTCGGCTCATTATAAATTCTTTTTCTGGATATAATGACGCCTTGGTGTCTCTCGGGTCAAGACTGGTACACTTTAGTATTTATTGAATGCTGATTAATGTCTTGGTTCCAAAGGTTTTTACCTACTCGATTTATAAACGATTCTCTTAATTCCAGAGCTATTAGGGGTGCATACAAAGGTTTGGTGCTATTGAAGAGAGAGAGAGAGAGAGAGAGAGAGAGAGAGAGAGAGAGAGAGAGAGAGAGAGAGAGAGAGAGAGAGAGAGAGAGAGAAATGGCCGACCGGGGATTATATACATAATATAATCACATTTTATCTACAACGTCGTGTTTACAACTTGCTACAACGCCCCTGGAGAGAGAGAGAGAGAGAGAGAGAGAGAGAGAGAGAGAGAGAGAGAGAGAGAGAGAGAGAGAGAGAGAGAGCGAGCACGCAGAATGAATATATGCCACCACCTACCTCATGTTCAGCAAATACTTCTGCAGAATATGTATATCTACAGCAGTGGGAAATGTCCTGTCCGCGTTTGTGACCAGTGGCATTAGTTCGTCGCCCTCAATAAAGAAAGACAATGCTTTAAAGCACTATGAAAGTTGGTATATATCCTGAAGTTGGTTTATATAAGACCTCCGTCCCTTCTCCTGACTTCACTGAATTTTATTCATATCTCATTTTAGTGGACTACCTTCGAAATAAGCGTTCATTACTGCTTTTTTGGGAGAGAGAGAGAGAGAGAGAGAGAGAGAGAGAGAGAGAGAGAGAGAGAGAGAGAGAGAGAGACTAATCCTTTGTATTGGACCACCTTCAGAATAAAGAATCATTACTGTTATTTTGGCACAGAGAGAGAGAGAGAGAGAGAGAGAGTAATCCTTTGTATTGGACCACCTTCAGAATAAAGAATCGTTACTGTTATTTTGGCACAGAGAGAGAGAGAGAGAGAGAGAGAGAGAGAGAGAGAGAGAGAGAGAGAGAGAGAGAGAGAGATCCTAATCCTTTGTATTGGACCACCTTCAGAATAAAGAATCATTACTGTTATTTTGGCACAGAGAGAGAGAGAGAGAGAGAGAGAGAGAGAGAGAGAGAGAGAGAGAGAGAGAGAGAGAGAGAGAGAGACTAATACTTTGTATTGGACCACCTTCAGAATAAAGAATCATTACTGTTATTTTGGCACAGAGAGAGAGAGAGAGAGAGAGAGAGAGAGAGAGAGAGAGAGAGAGAGAGAGAGAGAGAGAGAGACTAATCCTTTGTATTGAACCAACTTCAACTTCAAAAATAAACAATCATTACTGCTGTTTTGACAGAGAGAGAGAGAGAGAGAGAGAGAGAGAGAGAGAGAGAGAGAGAGAGAGAGAGAGAGAGAGAGAGAGAGAGAGACTGGTCTATTTTAGTGGCTTACATTCCAAAATAAACTGTTATAACTGCTTGTTAGTTTAAGACATCATAATTGTTTTAAATTCGCTCGTGAATACATAACTGATTGCCAATTCAACGTAAAAATTAACATTTTTGGAATGAATATCATTACTAATAACAGAATCACTCATTATTTGTGATGCATTCTAGTAGTGGTCATGGAACCAATGCGTGAATTTTCAAGATATGATTCTCATTTTGGAAAATATTCCCAAGAAGCTCTGACTCAACTGTACCCGAGCAAAACAGAATGGAGAAATGTTTATATTTCCTTGGCAATAGCAAATCCTAATGTTGTTGCTATATTGCTAGGTTGAGCAACTATGCTATTAGATGCCATGTCTATTCTAATAACTAGAGATTTGGTTTGAGAGTATTTATTATCTCTGTGCAAACCTACTCATAACGACAAGGTTGAAGCAAATATTAAACTGGCATAATTATGTACATAACCAGAAATTTAGTTTCCTAATATTAACCATTTATGTGAGTACAAAGCCACATTAATGTAAATGAGAGACTATTTTCCAAAATACAAAAAAGGGTTTAAAAAATACAGTCTCTCATTTACATTATTGTAGCATTTTACTCATTATTTCCGGTCACAATATAGTGATGCACCATAGAGAACCATTCCTATATAAGCGTAGCTAAGACGCCAGCGCTAAAAAAAAAAAATCATAATTACAACACTTCAGGGGCTCTGACAGTTAATGACTTATATTACGTTAAGTCATTCTTGTTACTACTTGAAAAGATTATTCTGAGAGTATCTCAAGTGTAATTCAAAAGAGACAAAATCCAAATTCAGGACAATTTTCGCCTGGGAAATTTAAAATATCACGTTACATCAAATCGTCAATTTGAGTTGACGAAAATGACCAACACAATGATTATTCCTGGGGAGGCAAGAACCTTGTGGCTCTAAGTAGAGACACTGTATAAATAAATGTTGATGCTAGAGTTGAGAAAATCCCATATATATATATATATATATATATATATATATATATATATATATATATATATATATATATATATATATATATATAATATATATATATATATATATATATATATATATATAATATATATATATATATAAATATATATATATATATATATATATATATATATATATATATATATATATATATATATATATATATATATATATATATATATATATATATAAATATATATATATATATATATATATATATATATATATATATATATATATATATATATATATATATATATATATATATATATATATATATATATATATATATATATAATATATATATATATATATATATATATATATATATATATATATATATATATATATATATATATATATATATATATATATATATATATATATATATATATATATATATATATATTTCAATGATGGAAAATTACAGGAGACTGAAAATTGGCTCTTCTGTTAAGGAAAAAACTAACTGCCAATGTCCATGCGATCTGCATGTAAATATGTCATTAAGAATAATCTACATGAGAATGGACACTCACAGAGCTACAAACTCTTTTTTGCTTTATACATCACTTAAGTACATGACATCCCTTTATTGTGACAGTTGTAGAAACTACTCAGAACAATGGAGTGTAAGATTTTTTCTTCTTTTTGCCCATAATATCCCCATGTAACCCAAATATACAGTACATTTACGTGTTATGTTCACGTCTTCGAACAAAGTGCAGCAGACGCAACAAATGGATTTTTTAGGCTCTAAAAGAAGATACATTTATCTCGATATCTTGCATGCTGAATAGAAAGCATTTCAACTCAAAAAATGCAATAATGCTCAGACTACTGTGGTAAAACTCAGTCCTAAGTAATTCTATTCAGTTGAAAATAAAGGCCTTCAAAATTAGTGTGGCAGTAACCACTGTCCAAGCTTTACTTAGTATTTCTTCCGTTTCCAGTAAAACATCTCATTTTCTTGGTAAATTACATATGTTCTGAAAGGGGAGTGAGGATAAAATAAGATTCGTTTTAGTTACACGTAGAAGCCACCGTAGTAAGCTGCGGTTTCTGGCTGTTGCAACATTCCTGAAAATCATAATGGGTTTGCTACGCTTAAAACAATTACCGGTAGTTTGAAAATTCATAATTACGTAATTATTGTGGCTGGTGGTCCTTTGTTCTAATCATTATCCGAAATCTCAAAACTACGTACTGATAAACATATCCCTTTGTATTTTGTAGTAATTAATTCCTAGGTAAAATCTTGCCCGACCATTATATGGCCAGTTGGAACTGCCTCAGTATTCAATTGATTTTCACCTTCCTGTAATGTTACTAAGCAGATAGTATCAGGATATGAAATACGTTCTTATCTAGGTTTCGTTGATTTTCCATTCAGTATGCAGTGCTTACTGGACATATTAGCCCGTGAAGGTACATAAAAAAATGTATTGGTTTTCGTAACTTCACAATAGTACAGTTGGATAGTCGAGAAGAAAACTAGGTAAAAACATAAAGCCTTCTGTCCCGTTTTTTTTTTTTTAAATGTCATATATACCTAAGAAATTCCAGGGGTATTTTCTGAATAAAAAAAAAAAAACTTTTTTATTTTTTATAATTAAGACATGAAATACCGCTGCAGTTGAGACTTATTCTAGTAAAATATAAAACATGTCCTTACACTTTAACAAAACAGGTAACGGCTACTTCTGATCTTTTACATCAAGTAGCCTAGTCAAGTCTGAATAGATGCTTATGACTTACAAAACTGCAAAAACACATTACTGGAAGATCCACTGCGAAAAAAAACAGAAATAACAGCTTCCATCTAGGTTTTGCAGAGATTAACAAACTTATTGCACTTAGGCAAGGGCTTCCTACTAGTTATAACTTTCAGATGTAGCCAAGTCGCTTGGGAGATCAGTGGCTTGAATAGTTTAATCAATTATCTTACTCTTCCGCATAAGGTCTTTAGTGTTACTTGTATTTTTACACCAGAATCTAATGGCTAATTTTACAGACGACCATATGTGCGTTAGAATTTATAATATTACACAAAATAATAAATCATACATGGTTGACTATGAAATA
Source organism: Macrobrachium rosenbergii (assembly GCF_040412425.1). Classification (NCBI taxonomy): domain Eukaryota; kingdom Metazoa; phylum Arthropoda; class Malacostraca; order Decapoda; family Palaemonidae; genus Macrobrachium; species Macrobrachium rosenbergii. The sequence continues at coordinate 34,090,919 of NC_089742.1, read as the reverse complement.
CATCTTTGTCATTAGTGTACCAAGATTGTAAAGCAATTGTTTATAACAATGTACGTTAATCTTCAATAATTCTGTACAACTATAAATATATTGCACAAAATCATAAACCAGACCTTGTTGACTACGAGTTACATCTATGTCATTATTTCAGTCAGGATTATAAAGTAAATGCTGAGCATTCTAGTAAAAAAAAATAAAACATTCCTAATACAGAAAAGTTCTGAAAAGTATCGTCAAACGCTCACAACCTTGTACGACTAGACCAGTGGTTCTTAACCTTCTTCATCCTATAACTCCCAGAGACTCTTCAGGATATTACCGTAACCACCATAATAAATTTTTAAATGGTGAACCCTGTGAAAAGGTAGGAGAAAATAAAATGAGAGGAAGACACATGGAGGTAAAAAAAAGTTGCACTCACCAAACTGGTAAAAGCTCAACTGCCTAATCCAAATATATGAAAATAAATTATATTCTCCCGAACCATTTGTGACCCCTTGAGAAACCCCAAACGAACCACCAGGTTAAGAACCGCTGGACTAGACAGTCATGGTTTAAAACTTCAAACGTCAAAAGGATAACAAAATTTCCATAAATTCTGACTCATACTCTAAGATTCGTCTCCAATTTATTCGGCCTAACTTCGTGCACTACCTTTCCCTTCAAGAGTATTTGAGAGAGACTCCAGTAACAAAGAAGCAGCAAGGTTAGGAAGGTAATCTGGAAAAGTATCGCGGTTCCTATAGGCCTCGAACAGCATGGTTCGAGTCTTTTCTCTATGATGTAGTTCTCTACTAAAGACATCCTAATTGCAAGTAATTGTATCGAGGACTAATTGGCAGGATGTGTGGCTGCTGTTGGTGCCGTTTACCCGGGACTTGATACTTAAACCAACCTTGAAGTAAAAATACAGAAATAAGCAAGCTGGACATCGTACAGTTTTAACTAAAATTAAACCGTATTTACCCCTGTCTTATGGCAGTCATGGAAAACTACGTTATTTACCATAATTTTATTTCAAAGTCATCAACTGTTGTAATATTAAATCGCATTTCCCTCATATGTCAAATTAATGAAAACAAATATGGATTGCATTTACCCCAATTTAATGTCATATTCATATAAAATTTATATTAAATCGTATTTACTTCCATATAACGTCAAATTCATTAAAATTAATGTGATATCAAGCAGTATTTACCACAATTGAAGGTAAGATTCATGAAACCTTGCCCACTATTAAAATGTATTTATACCTATACAATATAGTCATGACAGCTCTGCGTATTCACAGTGAATTTTGTAAAACTACGCCACATACACCCTTACTTAATGTTAAGGTAACTAAAAGTATAAAATATACCGTATATCTCAAACATTATAGACTTTTTTATAGAATAATGCTATTTGCTTGACATTCAAAAGTCAGTTTAAATGTCAAGTGTCTGAAAAAGAAGCCATTATTTACTTTGATAGTCGTTGGGAACAGAAAAATAATTACAAAGTTTGAACAGACAAGATAGTTACCAAAGGTTATACCGTATCAGTTGCTAAGTCCCTTACAGGCAAAATATCAGCATTCATTCCCTACGCATGCTAACAGCACCGCAAAACTTAATTGGGTTAACGTTCACGAATATAACAAGTAAAAATGCGCTGAAGTTTCTTAGGCACAATCGAGTTTTCTGTACAGCCGCTACAGCGTATAATCAAGGCCACCGAAAATAGATCTATCTTTACGCGTTCTCTGTGCAGTGCTGTATGAGCCGCGGCCCATGAAACTCTCAGCTGGCCGTGGTGGCCTGTGTTGTTGCGTTCCCAGAAACACGATTATGGCTAACTTTAACACTGAATAAAATAAAAACTTCAGAGGCTAGAGGGCTGCAATTTGGTATGTATGATGATTGGAGGGTGGATGATCGACATACCATTTTGCAGCCCTCTAGCGTCAATAGTTTTTTAAGATCTGAGGGGGAACAGAAAAAAGTGCTGACGGAGAGACAAAGCCGGCATAATAGTTTTCTTTTGCAATAATGGATTTATCACAACACCTATTACAAAGTTCCTAACTTTCGCCACCATGATCATTAATTAGAACAGGAAGTTACCATTACCGCAATGTTTCTCATTATGTCCGGCACTAGACAAGACTCTTCCTCAGAAGTCATATCCAGCAACCAATAAAGGACAATAAACACTAGCTTTCCGAACTTCCCAGCTTCACAATTTGACCGTAAGCAGTTACGATGAAAGAAGCCGGAACTGTCAATTGGGAGACTCGGAAAGGAAACTCGAATATTGAGTGACATGTGGCAATTTCACTCAATTTCACCCACTGATTGCTTTCAGTACAACATGACAAGACATCCTTTGTGGATGAATTGCACAGAACGCCCAATAGATAATGTTTATTTTTTCTTCAAGAGATTTATCTAGAAGCAGAGTAAGTAAGTAAGTAAGTAAGTAAGTAAGTAAGTAAGTAAGTAAGAAAGGCTTTTCTAGAACTAGGTTTTATACTGATTTGATAAAAAAAAAATGTGTACCATGTTTTGGGTTTTACTTAAAAACCATGACTAAAATACCAATATCTCTTTTGAGGTTAATATCTGTGCTCTAAAACAGGGCTTGGTTCATTTGCATTGGAACAACACATGTAATATCGTAAAAAAACGAATTTTGCGCAAGGCTTACTCCTAACATCTGTATTTACATGACACCCACGAATACAGGAAACAAGTCGTTGTTATTTGTCCTATTAATATGTAAAAATACTTGAATCAGGTTTACGCCATACAGTAATATCTATTTGAATTTTTACATATTGTCAGTTTCCGATGATATCTATGTTCTATGTAAAAGGATAATAATAATAATAATAATAATAATAATAATAATAATAATAATAATAATAATAATAATAATAATAATAATAATACCATGGCGACCAAAATTGCGTTATTTTGGTGAAATTTGTGTTGAAATGACAGTAGCCTTAAAGGTTACTGCCATAATAATAATAATAATAATAATAATAATAATAATAATAATAATAATAATAATAATAATAATAATAATACGCCTATGATAAATGTAATGCAGCGCGTCCAACTCAGTTATCAGATTGTAATAACAATAAAACTTTGCTTCAAAATCGATAAAAGAGCGGCTGTGAGCCACGTTCATATAAACATTTCCAGATTTAACTTGAGCGAAATGGCTGGACTCCTTTTGTCCAGTATTACATTTTCTTTAACATGAATCGTATGTTTTCCTCGAACCAGTAACAATACGAGTAGGATATCACAGAGTTATCCTTAATTTTTAGTTATGGAACATTTGAACTCCTTGTTATCCAATATTCTGTTTCCTATAACATAAATCGTACGCTTCCCTGAGCCATTTACCATGCGTTTTGTCGAATATTTCACTTTCGAATAATGTGCAATACAGATTTGATATTTTGTTATCGTAAGCTGGAACGGTTTTCAGTTTCAAATAAACTGCTCTTCCCATGGTGTATACCTGGTCATAAGGATGTTATCGAATAATAGGTACTTAACACTTTTGTTGTGTAATGAAGAATAAATTAAAGGCTTTCATTTTCACAAACATTCAACATTTTAATTTTCCTTCGTGTATAACAGACATAATTGGAAGTGACGTATGGTATGGAAGAAAACCATCTCTCGTGAAATTTGAACTGCTATGCATATACCCGAAACAAGCCAATTTCAACAATGTAGAACGCTGTCGAGTCCAATTAAAAGTTTTATATACTACCTTCAAGTTATTCCTGTACCGCAACTTCATAAAATCTCTGGTCAAAAATACACTATTAAGAGATTTTGCAACATTCAAGGTCTAGAGAGTCTACACTCTCTAGACCTTGGCAACATTCTTCACGGGGCATTTTCACGTATGGCTTGATCCTTCTGAGGAATTTCGAATGTGAACTTGTATATAACTTCTCCAATGTATGGTTCATTATTCTTAGGTAACGAATTTCACTTAATGGTTTCTAACTTGAAAGTGGATCGAATGTACCGCGATATGTTATCGCAACCGAGTAAATATTTCCTATATTAATCAATTCCTTTGCTGGAAGCACTCCCAAGCATCTCCGTGATTGGATAGCCTTCGAGCGTAGCGGGATATTGACGATGAGAGGAAGAATTCCGGTTCTTTGTGCTTGAGGCGATACAGTGTTTAATATAGTAATTGTACGCGTATTGGTATTCTAGATACATTTAATGGATGAAGGCGCGTCCAAGTCGTTTGCATAGCTGTCTCATTCCCGTTAGGCAAATTTACCACTGATAAAGAGAGCTATTTTTTTTCGTGAACTCCGTGTCAACTGTACAGGAAAGCGTCCCTGCTTGTTCGGGGGGAAACAAAGCCTTTGCTTCGTTAAGTTATTTTATACATTTTTTTTACTATTAATCTCCATATAATTACCGTCATTACCTGTATTATGAATTCTATTTCTTTTTCTACTTCTTCAGCAACTGTGTGGATACTGTCGATTATTATTTTTATCATGTTATCTTATGCATTAGGCTGTGTGTATTGTATTTGTATATTCCATGTATATGGCCCTGAGCTGCAGTCCTTCATTGGAGGGATGGGTAGAGCTCTCGGCTAGCACGCTGTTGGCCCAGCGTTCGACTCTCCGACCGGCCAATGAAGAATTAGGGGAATTTATTTCTGGTGATAGAAATTCATTTCTTGTCATAATGTGGTTCGGATTCCACAATAAGCTGTAGGTAGGTAACCAGTTGGTTCTTAGCCACGTAAAATAAATCTAATCCTTCGGGCCAGCCCTAGGAGAGCTGTTAACCAGCTCAGTGGTTTGGTTAAACTAAGATATACTTAACTTGAAGGATATTATTATTATTATTATTATTATTATTATTATTATTATTATTATTATTATTATTATTATGCTTCATTTTCCTGGCAAAGGAAAATGAAGAGAGTAATTCACCTAAACATAAAATAAAAGATTTATATATTCTAGGAGTTTTCTTTATTTCTTCAGTAGGGGCATGTAGGCACAAAAATTCTTAGGTGAGCAATATCTAAGACTGATACAAATTTTCGCATAGGAAGTATATTATGGCTCACGTAAATTCTGTGGAGAATCTACGGGTTTCACTTGAGTTTAAGAGCAGAGATTGATTTGGTCAATGTTCAACATCATACATGGAAGAAATTGAGCAACAATAAATGTTAAGGTTTATAACAAAAATTAAGAAAAACTCCAGTTCATCCATACAGCAAAAAAAAAAAAAGTAAAATATGTGCCGAAGTTTCTTCGGCGCAATCGAGTTTTCTGTACAGGCGCTACAGCGTATGATCAAGGCCACCGAAAATAGATCTATCTTTCGGTGGCCTCGGTATAATCCTATGAGCCACGGCCCATGAAACTTTAACAACGGCCAGGTGGTGGCCTATCCTATATCATTGCCAGAACCATGATTGTGGCTAATTTAACCTTAAATAAAAACTACTGAGACTAGAGGGTTGCAATTTGGTATGTTTGATGCTTGAAGGGTGGATGATCAACATACTAATTTGCAACCCTCTAGCCTCAGTAGTTTATAAGATCTGAGGGCGGGCAGAGAAAGTGCGGACAGAAAAAGTGCGGACAGAAAACGTGCGGACGGACAGACAATGCCAGCACAATACTTTTCTTTCCAGAAAATTGAAAATTAAGAAAAAACGGTAGTTCATCCATACAACAACACCAACAACAAAAAATCAGTTAAAAGACTCGCCTTTAAAATCCAAAAGTACTTTAACATTCTGTTCTGTCACAAGTTATCCAGATCGAGTGATACAGCTGCTACACAATCTCCCTTAGTCCCGAACTCTCTGAGTGCCTTGGGGTAAATCCACACAGTTTCAGGAAGTACCAGATATAGCACACCGGAGGTCTGATAACACGAGTCTGTAGTTTAATAGGCGTAAACACTCACTACTAGAACGAGCTAATGAATATCGTCGTTTACAGCTTTTCATACATGCTTGGTAGAACAAAGTATAGTAGGCAGACTTTCTCTGAAGGCCAAAATAAACATGTCCTTGTCAACAGTTTTGCTGGGTTTTGTAGTGGTTTTAACAGGTTTAATGCATAGGTAACGGGTGATGTGTAATAAAAATCTACAGTTATGTAGTAGACTGTATTACTATGTAAAAGACAAAAGCAAAGATTTTCGAACACCTGAACGGTGTTCCTCATCAGTGTTTACATTAAAATACCCGTACAAAGCACATGGTAATACGATTTACTGCATAATTATGGATTTTTATTACACAAACTGTTTTGTACGAGATTGTGAATTAGGAAATAACTGAGAAAAATGCCATAACCTACGCTTTGTAATCCGAGGTTAGATTTAGCACATTTGTAAATTGACTGTTATCACGCCTACCAACGGAAATTGCGATTTCTGGTCTTAATGGCTCGAATGGCCTCAGTAGCCCTGTCATTCCGTTGTTAAGTCTGCTCCGTAGGAGTTAAATCAGTAATGCGCGTGTGTGTGTCGTAAGAATACCTGTCATTCCATTATTCATTAGCATTATAAATATAAAATTAGCGCAGTTGTGTATGTGTAGCGTGTAAACAATATAATCTTGAGAAAAAACTTACTTTAATTTTGCGTTACTGAATGTCCTTCTGCACTTGCTCGAATGTTATATATTTTGAAGAAATGTTTTATTATTTTCCAGTGGGTAAACTAAGCATTTCGTAAGTGCAGGTATAACTGTGACAACCTTAACCTGTTACTGATTACGTATGTTTAAAAAATATCGTGAAAATGTACATGTGAGCGCACGTGTATGTGTATACACGCCATTTCAAACGTTGCAAGACAATGTACTTCATATTGTTAAATCTGCTTCCAAAATTCGGTATTAGGTTCCAGCGTAGTATGTTCTTTCATCCATATAGGCCTTATTCATTTACTTGGAATTTTGCTCTTAATAATGGTTTCTTACCTTCGTGTCCTTCCTCAAGCGTACTAAAAAAAAAAAAAAAAATGACCAATCCATCATTTAGTTCAAGTTCCTGTCTATGTCATGCATCAGGCCACTTTCTTTTAAGCGAGAGGTGCTTTCTCTGCCTGTTAACTGCAGATACTATTATTGTAGCTGTTCTGTTGACTTCTCTTGAACTGAATATAGAATTTAGGCCAAAGGCCAAGCACTGGGACCCAAAGAAAGAGGTCATTCAGCACTGAAACGGAAATGGACAACAAAAGGTTTGGAAGGTTTAACTAGAGGGAAACCTCGCAGTTACACTATGAATCAATTGTTAGTAGAGGGTGGAAAGCAAGATGGAAGAAAGATTATGAAGGGAGTTATAGTAAAAGGAACGAAGGGGGTTGCAGCTAGGGGCCGAAGGCACGCTGCAAAGAACCTTAAGTAATGCCTACAGTGCACCACATGAGGTGCACTGACGGCACTACCGTCCTACGAGGCGTAGTAGCTATTCTATTGTCTTCTCTTAAGTGATTTGGTTACCTCACTTTCCTTATTTTTCTTTTATCTACAAGTCAGCAACATATTCGCAGTTATGGACACTTCTGGTTTGAGAATGTAACCTATCAAACAGATTTAGTATTTGGTACTCACAATGACCACGCGTCAATAAATAGCACTCCAGAAAAGTAAGCAAATTAAAGTATCTGAACAATGTAGCCTATCAAACAAGATTTAGTATTTGGTACTCAAAGACCAGGCATCAATAAATAGCACTCCAGACAAGCAAATACAGTAGCTGAAAAAAACTAACGTTAGTCTCATGCTGACTCAGCTTAAGATAATAAAATTGACTTGGGTAATTTGAAAACTCAACCACACTGCCCAGCTGCCCGTAAAACATTTGATACTCCTTGTTAACCTTTATATTTCAGGATTTTAACTTAACAATACTGCACGTACATATTACATGTACATAATGTACACGTTTTTAAAGTAGTTTCATCTATTTGAACAGTGGTCCTTTGTACCCTTTCCACAAAAAAAATTACCGAATCAGATGTAACGAGGGTGTCTATACTGAGTTCAGCGTAGTCTTCGAAAGGCCAGTTCCAAACCCCGAAGACCACAAACTGACGGTTAAAGTAGAATCTGGACAGAAGCCCCCGCCCCCTCAAAAAAAAGCTAAGAAACCATTGAAAGTACACAGAATATACTGAAGTAAAGACTAGAAGTCTAAGTTCTGTGACCTTTTGACTGGGTAAATCTGGCGAAGTTTGTCAAAGAATTCCAAATTCCCTACGAGACCATTTGGCAGTGAATAGGACTGAAAATAGCCTGACTGTACTATACAGCATGGTATTTATCAAACCAGTTACTTTACGTCCTCAGACTAGAAATAGAAATTAACTATAATATATGACCTTTAACCTTTAATTAAAGGTCAAATTTCAGTATTGCCTCCAAATTTCGAGAAAACAAAACAGTTTATATAAATAAAAAACTTATCCTTACAGTAAAGTTTAAAATTTCACTAACGCAACTCTAAACAATGAATATCGAAACATGGCCAGCGTATGGTTAATATTAATCAAGTAATTTTAAAGATCATTTAAATTATGTAACTAAGTAAATCCAATGAATTCTAATCATACCAGCATTTAGTATGAAAGATAAAAGTTTCACCTAATAGGTTACTAAAATGACTAAAATGACATTCACACTTGAAAAAATAAGGCAGATGTCAGTGATCTTATAACATGAGCACTAATTCATCTTATTATGAGAACTAAATAAACCCTTAAGAATAGTAGCTGAAAGGCTTTACTTTTTTTTTAACATTTTTTGAACTTTTAAAGAATTGACCATACCAGCATTTAGTAAAGTATTACTTTAAAGTCCCAAATTAATTCACTTCCTGTTCAAACCAATCAAGCCAATTTATTTTTAAAAACTCAACCAGATATCACATCTGCTCATTCTAGCCAGATATCCTAGAATGAGCTGATAAGTTAAAAGTTAGAAAACCTAGGTTTAACATAAGTCAGAAATACTTCAGTTAGTAACATTTTATTTGACTTCACAACATATGGACTTAAGAAAAAAAAATGACATTAAATCTAATATCTTATTTACCTAAAATAATCAGATCTTAGAAATAATTTTAAGAGGCAGCATAGGGGACAAAGCCTCCTACTAGTTTCAACCTTCGGAAATAGCAAAGTCTTGTGTTCTTTCCTAGAACAGTCGTACATGTATACAGTAACTTACAGCCTAGAAAAGCTTACAAAACTAAAGCACTTTATACAATTAACATGCAAAGATTAGAAAATACTGATACACTTGAGACAATTTATAAGCGACGAAGTCCAGCAATACTAGAAATTTAATGTACAAACAGGGTAAACTGCCAAGACACAATGACTCAGTTCAGACAGTCCTGAAGTTTAGAAAGTTCGCTGGACAAAGTTAGGTATACCCTTACACCAAATACATTATGTTCACTTCAGAGAAATTGAAGTAAAATTACAAGAGTTTACAGATACATTGTCACAATAACAGGCTAAGCTTTTTAAAGGGCAAGGTTTATGTGATCCTTAAATAGCCTTGAAAGTCACTAATACCGTAACAAATCACTTAAGGCAGCTCAAGTACTAAAATTTGTCCTGAAATAAATCTGGTGCAAGAAGCTTAAGAGAAACTGTTTATATTAAAATGTATATAACAGCTTATAGCAGCTTTACACTGAATACTGTCCAAGTGCAACCCAAAATAAAATTCCTAAGTTTAAGTTTCAGAAGCCCAGTCAGTCAAGTTATCAAGTTTATGGCAGGTAGAACATGAATACTTTAACAGCGTTAGTTTAATGTTCACTTAGGTTACCTTAGTTGTAGTTATGAAAAGTAACAAATTTGTTTAACTTAAACAATTAAGTTTGTACCTCAAATGAAACTTCAGTAAGATTGATCTTTGTAAATAAATTTATACCAGTTTTGCTCCTTACAGCACACCTATAGTCACATCTATAGTCAAACTGAACAGATTTCAAAATAAAATTTTACTCACGAATGTATACAACAAAATTATAACTTAAACATTGAAACTTTGTAACCCTCGACGAATTTCCACTCTTGTTGTAGCCTCCAAGAAGGATTGGACTTTAAGTATTAGATTTCCGATGGGAGTGAATGCTTGAAAATACCTGCCAATTCTCTCCAAGCATTTAAACTCATCGTTTGATGTAGTCGAAGGAGAACACTTCAGAATGCACAAAATTAATAGGGAACCATACTTTGAAAACCCAAATGGTAGATGAACCATAGGGAACCGTACTTCTGGGAAATCCACATGACAAACCTGAAAAAATAGTTTAGAGGACCAAGATAAAGTATAAAAATAAAACTTAAAAAACCTGGTACCCAAACTTAATAAATTAAAGCAATTAAATTACCCCCTGGCTTTAATACCGATAAGTAAAAAATTAAATTTAAATCACCAGGTACCCAACAATAACTAAGTACCCAACACTTAGTTGTTAAGTTAATGCAATTAAATTACCCCCTGGCTTTAATATCGAGAAGTCAGAAATAAAAATTGAATAACCAGGTACCCAACAAATTAAGGCAATTAAATTACCCCCTGGCTTTAATATCGAGAAGTCAAAAATAAAGCTTCAAATAACCAGGCACCCAACATTAATAAATTAGTGCAATTAAATTACCCCCTGGCTTTAATACAGAGAATTCAAAAATTAAAACTTAAATATCCAAGTATCCAACATTAATAAATTAAAACTTAAATAACCAGGTGCCCAACATTAATAAATTAAGTGCAATTAAATTAACCCCTGACTTTAATACCGAGAAGTCAAAAATTAAAACTTAAATAACCAGGTACCCAACCTTAATAAATTAAGGCAATTAGATTACCCCCTGGCTTTACAGAATTCAAAAATTAAAACTTAAATAACCAGGTACCCAACAAATAAATTAAGGTAATTAAATTACCCCCTGGCTTGACAATTCAAAAATTAAAACTTAAATAACCAGGTACCCAACATAAATTAAGGCAATTAAATAACCATCTGACTTTAATACCGAGAAGTCAAAAGTTAAAACTTAATTAACCAGGTACCCAACATTAATAAATAAATGCAATTAAATTACCCCCTAAATTCCCAACATTTAAATACATTAAGAAATCAAAAATTAAGACTTAAATAACCAGTTAACCAACATTAATAAATCCCCAACATTAATAAATTAATGCAATTAAATAACACCCTGGCTTTAATACCGAGAAATCAAAAATTAAAACTTACATAACCAGTTACCCAACATTAATAAATTAATGCAATTAAATTATACCCTGGCTTTAATACAGAGGTAAAGAATTAAAACTTACATAACCAGGTACCCAACATTATATTAATGCAATTAAATTACCCCCCAGCTTTATTAAAGATTAGTAAAAAATTAAAACTATTACATAACCAGGTACCCAACCTTAATGCAATTAATTACCCCCTGGCTTTAATACCGAAAAGTCAAAAATTAAAACCTGTTAAGTAACAAAGTACCCAGCCTTAATAAAATAATGTAGTTAATTTACCCCCTGGCTTTAATACCGAGAGAAGTAAAGAGTTAAAGATTAAATAATTAGAAAGCTTAACGAAAGTATAAGGAATTAAATTAACCCCCAGTTTTAATACCATGAAGTAAAAAAAAAACCTATCAAAAAACGCTAAAGGAATTAAATTAACCCCAGTTTTAATACCATGAAATAAAAACCAAAAAATCTCAGAAATACTATTTCTGTAGTAATGTTAAAACTACAGAAAAATTAAGAACTTAAAAAGAACTTAAAAAGACCACAAAAAGAAAGAAGCTTCCTTAATCAAAAATCAAAAGCCCCACTTCGCTAACACCAAAATTAAAAGTTAAGCTATCCATCAATGAAGGAAAGTATCCTATCTAATAAAATAAACTCAAAACCACATTAGATCAAAAGAAACCTAATCACTCAACGAATAACTTTGAGCATACTCAAAATCTTAAAACATTTTAAAAAAGAGCTAATCTTCAACACACAAAACGCTCACACTTACCACCAATAACTACAATAGACTGAAGATTCGCCGAGGGGAGTCTCCCCCGTTAATCCAAAACAACCCACATAATCCTATCGACGAGTGGTGGAGGAGACTGACTTACAGCTGGTCAGGAAGACCGAAGCAAACTCCGAAACGGTGATTCGCAAGGAGCGGAGCCTTGGAAGTCATTCGCTCTGATGGATTTGTTAGCCTCAACAATCGATGTTTTTACCACCCAACAGATGGAGTTGTTTTCTCATATGCTGCAATAATTAAACGGATAATTTTCACTCACTCACTTAATGATCGAATATATGGCTAAATATACAACGAATGGCGAAAATAATTTACTGCTACAATAATTAGAAATGCGCAAAAAGCATAAATACAATAATTACCGGTGAAAGTGTAAAAAAACTGGATAAGATGGGTGGTAATTGTAACAAAGAATGAGAAAAATAGATAAATAAATGGAAAAGGTGCATAAAAATGTCACTATTCTAAGTTTCTGATTTGTTAGCTAGAGCTCCATGGGGTATTATCTTCGTTAGAAATTTATGAATCGAGTTTCGACACCCATAATTAACTATAATTATTCTAATAATAGCTTTAATGGTTGCTGTTCATAGGATGTTCATGTTGATGAAATTCAAGTAAAAAAAAAAATTATATAGCTTTAACTTGAATCGTATTTCATTAGACATGCATAAAAGAAGTAAAGAGAACAATTGATTTTTGCGAGAAGTTACTGATGGGAAATTATTTTATTTTCGATGAAAAAAAAAAAAACAAGTAAAAATCGAGTTTTCTTTACAGTGCATAATGCTGTATGAAATTCTCAGCCACGGTCCATGAAACTCTCAGCCACAGCCCGGTGGTGGCATGTGTTGTTGGCACCTATAGCGGTGCCGGACATATTATCATGGCTAAATTTAACCTTAAGTAAAATAAAAACCACTGAGGCTGGAGGGTTAAAATGTGGTATGTTTGATGATTGGAGGGTGTGTGATCAACATACCAATTTGCAGCCCTCTAGCCTCAGTAGTTTTTAAGATTTGAGGGCGGACGGAAAAAGTGCGCACGGACAGACAAATAGCCATCTCAATAGTTTTCCTTTTCAGAAAACTAAAAAAAAGTGTCTAATGTATTGTGTCCCTTAGAAAACAAAAATTTTTTATTATATACCTTATAAGGGAAGTATTTAAGTATTATGTTTTGGTATTTTTCCGAGGCAAAACGTTCCATAGCTCATGTCGGTTCTATCACTTATAGAATAAACTAACCGTGATTTTCAGAGCATGAAAAATATACGATTATTTATCTATGCATTTACTTACTTATTCATTTCGGTCGAATCCGAGATCGACCAGTTAAAAGACGAGTGTAAGGAGCGAAGACGCAACAGACGTCTTCGGTTTCCATGGCAACAAATGTTTAGCAAATATAACAGAACAAGCAACATTGGCTGATCACTGAGAGGGGAATGGCGTCTTGACATGACAGAACGCCATTGAAAGCTGATACGCTTCGCTACTCGAATCAGCTTTCTTATTTTGTGATATTACTATTATTTCTTTTATTTTCGAGATTTGAACTGTATGCATTAAACAGTATTAAAAATATACGCTTAGTGATTATTGATACATACAAACTTACACCATATTTAACTTTTTTCATGAAGAAGTGGTATACTAGGAAAATTACTTATGCGAATTTCGAAGGAAACGGTATTCATTTTTCATTCTCATGAACAATTCTGCAAATTCTGTGATCGGAATTTATATGTGTGATACTTACAAAGAAAAGCTAGATATATATACGTTTCGTCCGCTTGAAGAATACTGTGTATTTTCAACATCTTTATTTGAACGAAACGACTGAACATTCGAAAAGGTTTCTTTATGACCAAATATTTCAACCAACGGAAAAGACCTCAAGGGATAAAGGACGATATTTCTTAAAATGCACAATCAAGACACAAAACGAATTGTCTTCTAATACTTTCAATAACAGGATTAAATTAATATGAAATTCAAACATGTTTCGTTTTAGGCATGGTATATATATGCATGTTCATACCCACATATGTGTATATATGTATGTGTTTGTGTGTGTGTGTATTTGTGTGTGTATGTGTGAAATGTCTGTATTTATGTATGTTTAGATACAAAATCAAGTGTGGATGAGAGAGAGAGAGAGAGAGAGAGAGAGAGAGAGAGAGAGAGAGAGAGAGAGAGAGGAGCAGTGAAACGTTTCATCCTCCTTCTAGGATAGAAATAGCCAAATCCTGGCGTAAATTAAAAACAAGGAAAAACTAAATGGAAACGGAGAGTATATATAAAAGTAAAATGGACTGCAATCAGCGACTAATTAAGTGACGGAGGATAAGCAGAGTTTTGAATATGACTGTAATGGAAAATAAATGAAAACGCTCTCTGTTTACGGTGAATGTCTTTCAATCGTTAATTCAGCTTTAATTTTAAAAAAATCTAAAAGGAAAATGCACGTTATTAATTTCATACTGAATATGGAAATGGATTCTGAACGCAAATGAGTTTCTTAACAGTTAAAATTTATATTGTGCTTTCAAGAGGCGAAAGCAGATTATAGATTTTTAAAGTGAGTGGGAAACAGACTGTGCGAGCAAAGACTGGTTTTTAATGGCAATCTGTAATTATTAAGGATTTGCATTTGAAGCATATATTTCTCCGATATTTATATTCGTGAATGAAGGGATATGAAAACCGTGGGAAAAAACGGAAAATGAAAACATGTTTTTTACAGACTTGGATTTGTCAGTTTCAATTAGTAAAATCTGTAGCACATTAATGATGCTTTAATATTTTTGTAAATCAATAATTAGTCGTAATAATAAAATAAAGAAATGCAGAGAAATATATGTTTATATATATATATATATATATATATATATATATATATATATATATATATATATATATATATATATATATATATATATATATATATATATATATATTATATATATATATATATATATATATATATATATATATATACGTATATATATATATATATATATATATATATATATATATATATATATATATATATATATATATATATAATATATATATAAATTGAAAATAATATTTTCTGTAATTGATGTCAGTCCCTTTATGATTAGTTAAGCATATTCATCATTGAATGCAAGAAAATAACTTATACGTTTTTCGACAGCTTTCATAATTTTTTTCTAACGAGTTCAAAGTACAAACCTGAAGATGCTTGGAAGAGATATTCTGTCGTTACAATGATCTTGTTTTATTGTCATTTGTCTCATTATTTGATTTATTTTTCTTTGACATCTAATGTCATCAGTGATCACGTTACAGTTACCTCGGTGACGTACACATTCAAACGCACACACAAACAAACAAACAAACAAAAATACACACACACACACACACACACACACACACATATATATATATATATATATATATATATATATATATATATATATATATATATATATATATATATATATACTGTGTGTGTGTGTGTGTGTGTGCAGCGTATGAGCAGCCAAGATCACAGAAGTGCCTAAGAGGTGTTACAGTTAAGAAACTCGCTTGTTAAATTGCATATAGTTAACAGCTATTTACATTAACAGCCATTTACTTAGGCAGTTAACCGTATAATTTCTTTAAGGAACAGTACTTGGCCTTTATAAAGTTAGTTTTGGTCACATCTTGGGTGGAACGGAAATGCTTTGTGAAGATTCGTTTTACTGACAATTTCCTAAATAGCAGGAGCTGTGATCTATAAACATTTAAGAAAATAATTCCCTAAATAACCCGAGCTGTGATCTACAAACATTTACGAAAACAGTCTGGATGATCTGTGAACAGCTGAAGGGTTGCATTCTTTGGTTGACAAAAAGCATATGGGAAAGAGAGTGTTGACTGCCCTCATACACAACATATATATATATATATATACTTGTGTGCATGTGTGTGTATTTGTGTGCGTGTCAGTGTGCACAGAAAGTCCATTCATTCCTGATTAAAATGGGGTTTTTAAAGTTTTGCTTTTTGTTTTAAATTTCATCGAAATCCACTACCCTTGCTTTCGAACTGTTAATATCCCTTTCCACCAGCAGTGTACCCAGCGACGCAAAAATGGTAAATGCAGTCAAGTGATGGTCTTTTGTAGTTGATGTTTGTACAAAGTATGTCAACAGCGGGGCATTATGAACAAAGGGTCGTGCGCTGAATCTTTTTTCACTGGGGAAATTGTGTCTATTTGGAGTTACGTGAGATTGAAATGTGTTTGTTTGTTGTTTTTCCGGGGCTGGACATATCCGAATACAGTGTTGATATAGTACACATTGTTTAATTGAATACCTTAATGAAAGAGTTGAAGATAATTGTCTTTTGTAAAATGAATGAGCTGGAATGTTACTTTTGTCTAAAAATCTTTAATAAGTTCTCTGTTATACGAATCCAAAAACCTTTTAAGACTCCCATGTTATACATGTTTAAACCCATTTAGAAATCTGTGTTATACACATTTAATACCCTTTTGAGATCTTTGTTGAAAACTACTAAAAACCTCTGATTAATTCCTTGTTGTACGCATCAAGAAAACTCTGTAGATACCTGTTAAAACCTTCTAAAAACCTGTAAACAAGTCACTGTCATATGCGTCTCAAAACCTATATTTGCCTCCGATATACGCATCTAAAAACCATTTGAAGATCCCTGTTAAAAGTTTCTAAAAACCTGTAAACAACTCACTGTTATATGCGTCTCAAAGCCTATATCTACCTCTGATATACGCATCTAAAACCCTTTGAAAGACTTGTAAACAACCCATTGTTATACGCGTCTCAAAACCTGTAGATAACTCTGTTATAACATCTAAAAACCTTTGGAAATATCTGTGAAAAGCTTTTAAAAAACCTGTAAAAAAATCCTGTTAGAACAATCTAAAAACCTGTGGATAACTCTGTTACAGGCATTTAAAAACCATTTGAAGAACTCTGTTAAAACCTTCTAAAAACCTGTAAACAACTCACTGAGATATGCGTCTCAAAACCCGTAGATAACACTGTTATAACATTTAAAAGCCTTTGGAAATATCTGTCAAAAGCTTCTAAAAAACCTGTAAAAAAATCCCTGTTAGAGACATCTAAAAACCTATAGATAACTTTGTTACACGCATCTAAAAACCATTTGAAGAACCCTGTTAAAACCTTCTAAAAACCCGTAAACGACTCACTGTGATATGCGTCTCAAAACCTGTAGGTAACTCTGTTATAACATCTAAAAACCTTTGGAAATATCTGTGAAAAGCTTCTAAAAAACTGTAAAAAAAACTCCCTGTTAGAGACATCTAAAAACCTGTAGATAACTCTGTTATACGCATCTGAAAACCATTTGGAGAACCATGTTAAAACCTCCTAAAAACCTATAAACAACTCATTGTTATACGCGTCTCAAAACCTGTAGATAACTTTGTTACACGAATCTAAAAACCCTTGAAAACCTGTAAACAACTCATTGTTATACGCGTCTCAAAACCTGTAGATAACTCTGGTATATGCATCTAAAAACCTTTCAAAACTTCATGAATACGCACCTAAAATTTCACTCTTTGTTATACGCCTCCAGGATTCGGGTCCTTGTCGCATTTCCGAATGTTTGTCTGCAATAAACCCTTGTATCTTCACAGTTCTCAACAGAAGACCCTTTCATACGAAGCGTATTTTAAGGAGATAAAAGCCGATTGTTGATGGGGGAGAGAGACAGAGAGCGAGACAGACAGAGAGAGGGAGAGAGAGAGAGAGAAAAAAAAGAGAGGGTGAAAAGGACGACATGATCATGAAAGCTACAATACAAGGAAACGCAAAGGAGAGAGAGAGAGAGAGAGAGAGAGAGAGAGAGAGAGAGAGATCATGAAAGCCACAAGAGAGAAAACACAGAGAGAGAGAGAGAGAGAGAGAGAGAGAGAGAGAGAGAGAGAGAGAGAGAGAGAGGGCGGCTTGATCATGAAAGCCACAAGCCACAAGAAAGTACAGGAGAGAGAGAGAGAGAGAGAGAGAGAGAGAGAGAGAGAGAGAGAGAGAGAGAGAGAGAGAGAGAGAGAGAGAGAGAGAGAGAGAGAGAGAGAGAGAGAATAGAAAGGGCCGCTTGATCATGAAAGCCACAAGCCACAAGAAAACACAGGGGAGAGAGAGAGAGAGAGAGAGAGAGAGAGAGAGAGAGAGAGGGAGAGGCTTGATCATGAAAGCCACAAGCCACAAGAAAGAGAGAGAGAGAGAGAGAGAGAGAGAGAGAGAGAGAGAGAGAGAGAGAGAGAGAAATTGATCTGGAGTTGTAAAAAGACTCGGTTCCTTTTGTTTCTCAATCTAAGATTAAATTTTCGACAGCGAAGGGAAGCTCCCCTCCTCACAACGATTCGTTGTTAGTCTTCCAACCGAATATTACAAGTTATCTCTCTCTCTCTCTCTCTCTCTCTCTCTCTCTCTCTCTCTCTCTCTCTCTCTCTCTCTCTCTCTCATCTAAGCGGGGACATCAAACAATGTGGCAATCAGCAAAGGAATGGATGCTTCAAGAATATGCGCAGGGGGACATTCTTTCTGTTTACCGTTCTATTTTCCTCTTTCTTTCATTGCCTCTCTTCTCTTTCTGTTCACCCTCCTTCTATATTCTGTGAATTCTTGCTGACTATTAACTCTTTTCATTCTCATGAATCAACTTATTAAAAAAAAAGAATATTCATTGTCTTCATCAATACATTTTCTCTATTTTTTTTTATTTTAGGCTTTTCGAAGCTGTTCTTGATAATTGTATATTTTCAGAGAGAAAAAAAATATAATGAATAACCTCGAAAAGAAATTCTTACTTCAGATAACTTTTAATAAGGAAAAGTGTAAAAGAACTTTATGTGAAAAGATAGGTTTAAAATAAGTTTCTGATTCATGCAGATTAAAAAGATTAATAAATATATATACTGTACGTACATTCATACATACATACACACACACATTTATATATATATATATATATATATATATATATATATATATATATATATATATATATATATATATATATATATATATATATATATATATATATATATAAAATTCGTGTGTCTGTCTGTCTGTCTGTCTATGTTGTGTTATCTCTTAGCAGACAATTTCTGTGACCTTAAACAGAAAGAATTTAATACCCTGTCGGTTAGCATTAAAATCCTGGGACACTCTCAATAACTTAAAGAGATGGAGAGGTAACTTAATAATCATCAGAGACAAAAGAAGAACGTGGGACAGCAATAAGAAAAAAAAAAAAAAAGAGATGCCAAGAGATATTTAGCAAATCAGATTAATCCATTAATCCCTCCTTCTGCTTTGTTGCAATATTTGGTATATCAAATTAATCTGGACACGTCTTTTGTCTTCTCCCTGTTATCAAGGTTTTGCTTTTCCTTCTTTCTCGTCTCCCGGTGATTCCTTCTTTCATATTTGCCATTTGGTCGACAATTTCTGTTAATTCGGACTGGATATTTTAACTACCGAAATAAAATTCGATGCATAATTTTTGCCAATCTGTAATGCAAGGTCTCTCGGAGGTATTGCATTTGCTAATATTGTATGAGGTCTTGAGGATTTTATTTGAGAAATTCAAATGAACTCGTTTCGAAGTCTTCCGGTGGACTTGTCAACTATTATGATAAAATTCACTGCACTTTCTATCTTTTTTTTTGGCTGTTCATAATTCATGTTCTCTCAGAGCTGTGCAGATATTAATATTATAAGAACACTTGCGAATCTTACTGATGAATATGTAACCAAATAGTTTCCCTTAGTGATAAGATTTTTTGAAATTGTTTTTCTTTTATTTTAACGCTGAAGACAAATACTGATATAATCACAAATATGTAAATACAAATTGTTTATGAAAAGAGACGTGTATGTAAATGAGCGTATATATTTGAGTATTCATTTATCAATAAACAAAAACACTTGTATGGACACCTGAAATTTTACAGGTTAAAATGTGAAATGGATGTCAGCATTGTGAGGACCGATTATGAAGGGTGTAATTCCAATGGGAATAACAAGAATTATTAAAAAAAATAATTCTTTCATAGCCCAATAAATTCAAAGGAAAACAGGGATACAAAATGGAATAATGTAAATGTTATTGAAGTATGATTTATTCTGGCGTCCCCATGAGAGATAAAACTGTTTTCTTCTAATCTTTAAAACACTTGGTGAATGAGTTTGTCTGTATACA
Organism: Macrobrachium rosenbergii; assembly: GCF_040412425.1. Lineage (NCBI taxonomy): Eukaryota > Metazoa > Arthropoda > Malacostraca > Decapoda > Palaemonidae > Macrobrachium > Macrobrachium rosenbergii. Next base: position 34,070,555 of record NC_089742.1, on the reverse strand, counting down.
TGTTTATGCAGGTATCCATATTTTTACAAGCATACATTTGTAGCAAAACGTGCCGACAATATTTTAGTAATTTTGCACGTACATAGAACTGATAATCAAATTTCTTGTATTGCCTTACACTCTACTACTCACTATTTTTTTTTTTTATCATTATACAGGGGTTAACAATCCGTTAAATGACGCAGTCGAAACAGAAAATATAAGAATATAAAGATTGCATTTTGGACAACTACGTAATTGCACGGGAATGCAAAGCCCACCTCCTGAATTCATGCAGGCTTACTTCTACGGGCGCATTTGCATACGCGCATCTGCAAACGAGATTGAGCCCTGGACGTATAAACAAATAAACAAATAAACACGAATGAAACGAGCTAAAATACTTTTTCCATCTCCAAACCTACTCTCTGTTATACACCTCCAGAATTCGGGTCCTTGTCACATTTTCAAATATTTGTTTGCAATAAACCTTTGAGTCTTCGCAGATATCAACAAAAGACCCTTTTATACGAAGTGCACTTTAAGGAGATAAAGGCCGATTGTTAGAGAGAGAGAGAGAGAGAGAGAGAGAGAGAGAGAGAGAGAGAGAGAGAGAGAGAGAGAGAGGAGGCTAAAATGGAATGCATAACGATGGAAGGCAAAAGGATGCGTTCGGGAAAAGAGAGAGAGAGAGAGAGAGAGAGAGAGAGAGAGAGAGAGAGAGAGAGAGAGAGAGGCTTTGGCTGATAGACCAACAACGAGTAGTGTTGAAAGGGGAGCTTCCCTAACTCTCTTGTCGAGAATTTAATCTTAAAGCGAAAAGGAAAAGTAATGGAGTCTTTATAGTTTCAGAGCTCTTTGTCTCTCTCTCTCTCTCTCTCTCTCTCTCTCTCTCTCTCTCTCTCTCTGTATGTATGTATATATATATATATATATATATATATATATATATATATATATATATATATATATATATATATATACATACATATACATATGTATGTATATATGTATGTGTGTGTGCATGTGTGTAATTCCTATATCTTTGAAGTGTAAGAATGTAACGCACCCCTCCCAGACAACATTATAATCCTGGAACCCTACTGATATCTTAAAGAGAGGGAGAGATAATTCGATAACCGTCGTAGACAGGAGGAGATACGGAAGAAACAGCAATAAAGAAAAAAAGAGAAAAGAAAGAGAGAGAGAGAGAGAGAGAGAGAGAGAGAGAGAGAGACCAAGAGATATTTAGCAAATCAAATTAATCTCTCTTTCTGCTCGGTCGCGATATTTGGAAAATCGAATTAACCAGAACACATTTTTTTTTCTGCTTCTCCGTTATCAGCGAGTTAGTTGCCTCTGTGTTACTTCTTATGGGGGATTCTGGTCTTAATATTCGTCCTTAATTATTTTCTATAGATTTCAGCTGGAATCTTTGCTCCTGCGATTATGATTTAGTGAATTATGCTGGAGTTTTCGTGACTTTATTGAATTTATTGCATGTCTGATTTTATCAGCACAGAGATATATACCTTCTATATAACTGCTTACATCTTGGCATAGTGAGCGAAAGTTCACACTTCTTGACAATTTATCTATATTTTTAATGTATAATATTATCCGTATTCATAAAGGTTATTTACATTTTTGAAGGCACGCGCATGGATTCTTTAAAAGCTAAATTCCCTCAGGCTATATCTTTGCTGCATATATCCCTATGTCCCCAATATCCATTCAGAGATAAACTAAGTCTCGTATATGTATATGTATATATATATATATATATATATATATATATATATATATATATATATATATATATATATATATATATATATGTGTGTGTGTGTGTGTATATAATGTACACGAGTGCGTTTGTGCGTGTGGGTTTCTATGCTTGAGTGCACCAACGTACAAAATTCTTTCATTCGTATATTTTACGAATGTTGCCCTTACTCCAAACTGCCAAATATACTCGTAGAAATAAACAGGGAGAAATCTAGATGCACACTGAGGCAAACCGATACATTCTATGCAGTCTTTGATGGCTATGAATATATGTTCTATTTCCCCCGTACACTTTTTAATTCGTCGTTTTACTTCCAATCTTCAGAAAATGTTCGCTTCCATCAAATTCTGGATTCCATTTCCTGATGGAATATATATATCAAAGTCATAGAAGAGATAGAGGAAAAGTAAAGGGAGGTTATCCTTAAAGCCATTTCCTCATTCTTTTACCCAGTATTTTGAAACGCCACTTCTGATACCTTACCCGATATAAGTTATTCCTTATTCGGTAGAAGTTTTTGTGTGTGTTTTAGTCTTCTTGAAGAGAACAGGAAAATGAGAGGTGATATTTAAATCGAAGAATGTAGACCAGATGCTCTTTCGTTTTCAAATAATTTTCTGTGGTTTTCAGTTATACAGGTGTAGGATATTACGCTTTAATAGGCGATGCATAAATGTATACTCTCCGAAACACATACATACAGATGTATATTTGTTTAAATTATTATTATTATTATTATTATTATTATTATTATTATTATTTCAGTAGATGAAAGCTATTCACCTGGAACAAGCACACAGGGGCCATTGACTTGAAATTCAAGCTTCCAAAGAATGTTGGTTTCAACCTCCCACCGTAGTCCCCACACTGCAGCAGTAACTGATCATGATACAGAGGCGGTGATTTTTCATTTCCCTGGGTGAGACGCGAACCCGCGACATCTGAGTGGCATTCCCCAACACTTAACCACTATACCAACTGACCAACCACTCTTCCCTTTCAGGCGAGGACTTCAGAAGTTGATGACCTTGTATATTTTTGGGACGAGTTTGCAAGCCCCATCCTCTTGTATGGCGATATGGCGAACTATTATAGTTGACTGACTAGAGGTTGCATAATTCATTGCTTAACTCAGCAGATGTGCAATGGATCTTATTTTTCAGGAGGCCGGACTAATTTTCTCTTTCATAGATCACTTGGCAGCAAACAATGACAAAAAAAGGCTTCAGTGAAACCCCAACAAAAAAAAATAATGGAAATAGCCATTAGGTAGAAGGGTATAATGAATATCGAAGAGTTTGTGTAGAAAAAGCATTTACAAAATCTTGCAATTTTTTTAGAATAAGTGACACCTCATCTTTCATTTCCATTAAAATTTTTTCGTCTTTGATTCAACAGTGAAGGAGAGGTTATATATAAACAGATACATATGCATGACATTTTTTTATCACACCGTGATTTAAATACAATCATGAAGCTACAAATGTCGCTTAATATCAAATCCACGCTACCTCGGGAATATCCCCGATGGGGAATTATCACCGAAGGAGAATTTATAAGTGATAAATGGACGGGCACTGCCGAGTCTCGATCTCACGACACAGACGCGCATCCAGCAATTCCAGTTGACGTTACCACGTTGCAGTGGTAACGTCGACTGGAGTTGCTAGATGCGCGTCTGTGTCGTGGAGTCTAGACTCGGCAGTGCCCGTCCATTCCCGTCTCGTGGGATCGAGACTCGGCAGTGCCCGTCCATTTATCACTTATAAATTCCCACGTGGTAACGTCGACTGGAGTTGCTGGATGCGCGTCTCTGTCGTGGGATCGAGACTCGGCAGTGCCCGTCCATGTATCACTTATAAATTCCCCTTCGGTGATAATTCTCCATCGGGGATATTCCCGAGGTAGCGTGGATTTGATATTAAGCGACATTTGTAGCTTCATGATTATACATATGCATGTATACATACAAACACACGACACACACACACACACACACACACACATATACATATATATATATATATATATATATATATATATATATATATATATATATATATATATATATATATATATATATATATATATATATATATATATACATATATATATATATATATATATATATATATATATATATATATATATATATATATATATATATATATATATATATATATATATATATATATATATATATATACACACAGAAACACACACACATATTTATATATATATATATGTATATATATGTAAACAATAAGAAAAAATCAGAAAAAATTCAGTTTAAGGAAATAAAACGTTCACTAGCTCTTGAAATACACAGTACACTTCCACATTTGGAAACTTTTCGGCATCCGAAAATATTTCCATCCTCTTTTATCGGCCCCCGTCCCCACCGCCCCACCCCCCAAAAAAAAAATTCTGTTGCCCTCCCGAAATTCGTGTCCTTTGGAGGAAAGGCCACATGTCCTTCCACAACTCTTGTGAGGTGTTGTCATCACTGAAGTTAATAACAACACATATGGTTGAGGGGGGATGGGGAGGGGGAGGGGGAAAAGGGGGGGGAAGGGAGGGTTTGGAGAGGGGGTAAGGGGAGGGGAGGCGTTGGCGTGATTGTGGCAGCTGTTGACGCCAGATGAAAAATGTGGCCTCCAAAAGTTTAAGAAGAATGAGCTTTTGATAAAAGAAATTTTTGGTCCATGTATTTTTGTCTCTTCTCTCTCTCTCTCTCTCTCTCTCTCTCTCTCTCTCTCTCTCTCTCATCTCCTCAGGGTGGTGGAGGAAATCACGTTTTCACAAATATTAATATTTCTTTCTTTAATGCTTTTTCATTTTAAGTTTATTTTTATTGATTGATTCTATTCTTCTTTGTTTTACTCGGGCAGGGCGATATATATATATGTGTGTGTGTGTATATATATATATATATATACATACACATATATATATATATATATATATATATATATATATATATATATATATATATATATATATATATATATATATATACATACACATACACATACATATACACATATATATATATATATATATATATATATATATATATATATATATATATATATATATATACATATATGCTGTTCAGACCTTAACCTGCCATAATTTCAAAAAAAAGAGACAAACCTCAGGCCCTAGCGTAAAAAGAGAGAGAGAGAGAGAGAGAGAGAGAGAGAGAGAGAGAGAGAGAGAGAGAGAGAGAGAGAGGTCCACTTTTTTCTGAATTTGATAAAGCATGAAAGTCATGTCTACTTCTCTGCTTTTCCTACGCTTACCACGGAATGAATATTTCCAGTGCTTTAGTAAAAGCAGTGTAAATCTCTCTCTCTCTCTCTCTCTCTCTCTCTCTCTCTCTCTCTCTCTCTCTCTCTCTCTTTCTTGTGACCTATTACATGTTGAGAGGCCGTCGAGGAGTTTGAGTGGAATACATTAGAGTTCCAACGCAGTATTCCTGGTGCAAGTATCCATTTTGCAAATGTCCTTTCCATGCGATATAATAAATGAAAATGAAGCATTTCATCTCCTGCTAACTTGAAATGTCGTTGCTCATGCATTCGTAATAATTTCGTCACAGTTTTTTTTTATTGGTATAATTACTTTTACTTATACAGGGCCTCATATATTTAATTTATTTGTAGAACGAGATATGCTAAGATTATTGTAATATCTTTTAATGACTGTATTTTACTAATCCATACCTTTTGTAAAATGTGACAGACGATATAACTCTCTTCCTCCTTAACTTAAAATTAACGTGAATATATCATAATTTAAGATAGTCTATACCAAGCCTTCACGCGATTTTAAAAAATAAGAACATTTCTATGGCTTTTAATGAACATATCTGTAAGAAATCCTTCCTTCACTAAAAATAACTAATTCTACGACTTGTGGATGATTTATCTGATATATATCTCAGAAACTTAAATCTAACTATTTGGCATAATGCATTTTCTCGAAGGCTATGTCGGGTATAAATACTTACTGGGAAAATAAAAAGAAACATGATTCAAATGTCACGGTTATGTTTATAATGTAAGAGAAAAACTGGTTTAAATCTAAGGTGAAATGATACAATTAAAAGGTCATAGAACAGGGGCATTAAATAAAAACAAACGTACGTAAACAGTAATACCCAACTTTAAAGAATGTAAAATTAACCAAATGTCTTTCCTTTTATATTGTAATAAGATAAACGAGTATAGTCCAGTAATGATCAACATAACTTTTCTTGATATAATATCATTACTTACATCAGCAGAAAAAAGAACATTGCATAGAAAAGAAAGGATTCTATGCCAAATAAAGTGGAAATAATATAGAAAGCAGGAATATAACTGATATCGCCCCAAGTTCCTTTTGTTGTGAAAAGATCTATGATCATAAACCGACCACAGAAGCTTTGCCTAACGCCTAACGCCTTGTTTCGCAACAGATGACGCAGTCAGATGAACAATAACCTTTTGTTCTTAGGCGATCGGACGGTAATACAAGTGAAGCGGTTTGTTCTCTCGCCACACGCTGCAGAACACAGAACACCGAACACTGACAAAAGCCAGACTGAACTCATCCGAACAAAGAACACACCGTGTTCATCACGGTGGGAGGAGATCTCATCCGCCCTCTTCCATTCTAATTACATTACAGCAACGTTACAATTCCGTAATTCCTCACTCGTGTCGGCGCTCCTCTCGTGATACCCAACCAGTGTAGCAGCACCAGCTCAGATTGCTCATTCTGAACCGTGGAAATCTAAAGGAATGTTATTTCGCTGAGAGAACAAACAGCTTTTGTCGAGAGCCGTTTGCGGGGAAACTCAAAAACGGGGTTTGGCTAAATTGAATTCAATGGAAGGGATGGACACGCTTCGGCTCCTTCATTGTTTTGACGATGATACTGAGGAGACAGTTTCGGTAACAAAGGTTGCTTTTGTTCATTTCTGCGACTTCGTTGGTTTTCCCTTGGTTCTGAGTTTTGGAGTTGCTGTATATTCGGACAGATACGTCCTCTCAAGTATTTATAGAGTTGCTATTAAAATAAGCAAACGGTAGTTTTATTCATTTGTTTATTTGAGGATGGCTTTGAATTATATTTAAAATAAAACACACACACACGTAAAACACACATACACTATATATATATATATATATATATATATATATATATATATATATATATATATATATATATATATATAATGTGTATATGTTACATATGCATGTATAAATAAAATATATATGTATACATATATGTATATGTTCACATATATATAAATAAAATATATATGTATACATATATATATATATATATATATATATATATATATATATATATATATATATATATATATATAATATATTTATATATAATGTATATATTAACTTTATCACTAACACAATTATCTGTGCATTAATACAATAACTGACAGGCCCTCATTGAACTTTTATTGAATAAATAATTCCATTAGATAAAATCCAGTTTCAATGAGGTCCTGTCAGTAATTATATATATATATATATATATATATATATATATATATATATATATATATATATATATATATATATATATATATATATATATATATATACTGGTTTCTCGAAAACCATTTTGGAAAAAGAACCATGTCGTTTAAAAAAGAATTGTGCTGCTATGTCATACAATTGACGGTCTTTATACTCACAGTGAGTGATAATTCTGAATATTATTATTCCGTCATTCAGAATAAACCTACCGTGAAGTTCTCTCATGACGATGTAGAAAGAAAATTCCATGACTCTCCTTTTGATGAGGAAAATATGAGCAAATGAAATGATGAAACGAAAGGTATTTTTCATAACATTCCCTGAGAAATATTTGAAGTAAAAGGATTATGCAAACCAGCGAACATTATATTGTTATATGTAGAGTTATATCAGCAACTTCAAAACGAGCATTAATAGGAAGTCCTTTTCAGAATATGAATCGCATACATGACCAAGCAAAGAGATTGAGGTCCTGCGGGAATTAAAAATATATGTATATGTATGTATGTGTATATATATGCATAACTAAATCACGAAAATATGGAACGTGATGAATATATAAATAAAGATAAAATCCATGTTGGAAACACTGGAGTGCTGCAGAAGCCTTTCGACACTAGCAAAGGACTAGTGTCGAAAGGCCTCGCAGCACTCCAGTGTTTCCGTTTCCTTCTGTGGATTTTATCTTTATTTGTGTATATATATATATATATATATATATATATATATATATATATATATATATATATGTATATATACATATGTATACAGTATATATATATATATATATATATATATATATATATATATATATATATATATATATATATATATGTATATATACATATATATATATATATATATATATATATATATATATATATATATATATATATATATATATATATATATATATATATATATATATATATATATATATATATATATATATATATATATATATATATATATATATATATATATATATATATTTCTCTCTCTCTCTCTCTCTCTCTCTCTCTCTCTCTCTCAGCCGAAGCCCTTTGTGAAAACCGAGATATGAAGCCAGGATTTTCTTTGCAAGCATTGCATTGCTGAGCCTCTGGTATGCAATAACTCCTGCGGCGCTACAATATCCTGCGTGGCTCTCCCCTCAAACGCCCCATGCCCCCTCCCCCCCTTGCATCGCGGAACGTCAAAGCATGCCGTATGATACGATGCATTTTTTTCACACAAGGATTCCTTCGGTTTTCCCGGGGCTATGGATTTGTGGAAGGACCGAGTGAGTAGATCCTTTTAGAATGGTATTTCGTATTTTTCTCTCTTTTTTTTTTTATCTTTAGAGTCAGAGGCCTATTGGAAGGCTTCATATTCTTGTAGAAAATGGCATTAGAGGCTACTGTATTGTTATATTTAGTAATGTTAACAGTCACTGTCATCTCATGCCAAATTGTTCGATTTAGTCTCGAAAATCCTTATTTCTTCAGAAAAACCTCTGCATCAAAGACTTTTTATAGTAAGAGCGACTTTCTGGTATATAAATTTTACATTTACACTCATTGATGTTATCCAGACATTACATGGAAATGTACGGAATCACTAACTCGTCTTGGAAGAAGGAGAAATTTTCTGTACCGTACTCAGTCGACTTTGTATATAATTTTATAAATATTTGTGTTTTACTGGAAAATACACATTCAGGAAGAAGTACTCTACCTCGCCCGCGGACGCACGAAAGCCGGCGAAAGCCTTTTCGTATAGGAATACACCGTATCTTCAATGTGGCGGCTTGCTTTGATGACCCGGTATGCAAAAGAAGTTGGGTGGGTGGGTTGGTTGGTTTTTGGGGGGGTGGGTGAGGCGGGAGCCAAGCAGGGTACTGTAGCGCTCCATGCTTTATTGCATACCAGCGACTCAGCAGACCTGCAGTGCTTGCAAACAAACTTTTGGTTTCATCTCCTGGTTTTTACAACACGCATTGGCGGAGAAGGATAAAAAAAAAAGTACATTTTCGAGGGGAGGGGAGCATTTTCCAGATTCTTTCCGGAGTTCATTTTCTCTCTGCTTGCGCATGAGAAGGAGTTAAGAGGATTGCTCTGAGGGATGAAATTTATTCTAAAAAGATAAATTAAGAGTTATTGTGTTAAAATATATTAGCTCTCTTACGGTGAAGCTCTCGCATATTCGATGGGCTGGTCTCTCCAACCTGGTCAAGTCACAGTAAGGTTTTGATACGTTTTTGTTTTCTGACAGGAAAACTATTGTGCCGGTTTCGTCTGCCCGTCCGCACTTTTTCCTGTCCGCACTTTTTCTGTCCGGACTTTTTCTGTCCACCCTCAGATCTTAGAAACTACTGAGGCTAGAGGACTGCAAATTGATATGTTGATCATCCACCCTCCAATCATCAAATATACCAAACTGGAGCCCTCTAGTCTCAGTAGTTTTTATTTTATTTAAGGTTAAAGTTAGCCACGATCGTGTTTCAGGCAACGCAACAATACAGGCCACCACGGCCGGCTGAGAGTTTCATAGGCCGCGGCTCATACAGCATTATACCGAGACCACCGAAAGATAGATCTATTTTCGGTGGCCTTGATTATAAGCTGTACAGGAAACTCGATTGCGCCGAAGAAACTTCGGCGCAGTATTTACTTGATTGTTAATATATTGCCTTAGGCCTTCTGTTTATTTTGAACTTTTGTTAAAGTATTAGTGTTTATGCAATTCTTTACTTTACTGTGGTATATATTACTATTTTATGTCTCAAGTGCCTCCTATGAAGTAATTGAAAATCTTATTTGGTTAATTTTTAAGGAGTTAACGATTTCTTACAAAAAAGTTCAAAAGTACGTAGCTTTTTTTTTTATTATTATAGGGAAAAAATTTTTTCCATTTTCTAGAGAAACTTTCTCCAACTAAAGCCATATAAATCTGTTATGTAGTAACACAAATTGAAAAAGTTATCATTTATCGAGCTATTTGTCTGTAACTTTAAACACAAATTGTATATATATATATATAAAATATATATATTATAATTTATATATATATATTGTATGTGTATATATATATAATATATATATATATATATATATATATATATATATATATATATATATATATATATATATATATATATATATATATATGTATATATATATATGTATATATATATATATATATATATATATATATATATATATATATATATATATATATATATATATATATATATATATATATATATATATATATATATATATATATATATGTGTGTGTGTGTGTGTGTGTGTGTGTGTGTGTGTGTGTGTGGGTGTGTGTGTGTGTTTAATGTTACACACAAGTAGCTCGATAAATTATAACTTTTTCAATTTGTGTTATTACATAACAGATTTATATAGCTTTAGTTGGACAAAGTTTCTCTAAAAAGGGAAAATTTTTTTCCTTATAATTAATAAAAAAACTACGTACTTTTTGGCTTTTTTGCTAGAAATCGTTAACTCCTTAAGAAATTAACCAAATAAGATTTTCAATTACTTAATAGGAGGCATTTGAAACACAAAACAGTATATTCTTTGAATGTCTAATAGTATAGTTTAACTGTTCATTTGAGGCAAAGACCCAAATACTTTTAACATCCGTAGAATTGGCAGTTTCATACACCAACCGAGCTAGTTTATAAATAGAGTATTAAATTAATAATTCATACCATTAATTATAAAACCAACGTCAATTTTACGTTGGATTAAACATATCACCCTACTCTGCCTGTTTATAGATGAAACCACTATTTTCCCCCCAAAAAAACCTTCAATACAACGGTGAGAAAGTAAGACACGTCATTTTGAAATTATCCTCCCATCCAGTGACAAATGATATAAATATATATATATATATATATATATATATATATATATATATATATATATATATATATATATATATATATATATATATATATATATATTTTTTTTTTTTTTTTTTTTTAGAAGCCTTCGTTTTGTTAACACAGCAAAGCCGGCAAAAACTTTTGTGGAGAAATATATCCTATTTTCACTTGGCGGTATGCTTTGACAATCCGCTATGCAAAGAGGGGAGGGGAAGAACCACGTAGGATATTGTAGCGCTCCAAGCGTTATTGCATACCAGCAACTCGGCACTAATGGGAAAAAAGCACGTTAAAAGAAGAAGAAGACTCGGCACTGCTATGCTCGCAAGCAAACTTCAGGTTTCATATCCTAGGTTTTCACAATCCACATCTGCAAAAAAAAAAAAAAAAAAAACTTTCAAGTTCGGGAAAACATTACCGGAATTCCTACAGAATTTTATAGTCTCTTAGTCCTGGGAAGGATCTGGAATGGTGATTAGCCACTTTCTATTGCATCTGCGGCCTTACCGTGGAAACACTCAAATAGCGATTAATGTGTATGTATTTCACTTTGGTAAAATTTTTTTGAATTTAAACAAATCTAGGTAAGAAATTTTTTTTCATTTTATTTTGTAACGCACCTACTTTTTCCCTTTTTGATAGTAACATCTGTTTTTTTCTTTTTATTTTCAGCTAAGAGAGAAACCATTGGGCTTCGTTTGAAATTAAACAAAATATGTTTAAACTGGTATTTTTATGATTTCCCCTTATGGTGAATCGATAAATATCTCTCCCAATTATTCTAAAATAAACATAACATGGGCTGAGGGTGTATACTTGGAAAATGAACGGCAAAAATTCCTGTTGTCCCAGAGACATAATAAGTACCGCATTTTATTGTTTACCTTTATTGTATAATTAACCAAATTTTTGGCACTAAAAATCATAGTTGACTCTTGAGTCAACTATCACCTTATATGACATTATTACTAACATATTTCTTCTTCCTTTGATTCTTCAAGAAGCAAATGAAAATGTCACAGACCGAGTAACAGAAAACCACGTTAGTATATTTATCAATACTGCCCAGGAAAATACACAAGTTTTTAACTAAGACATACAAATGAAAAATAACAAAAAATAACTGGCAACATATGAGCATATCAATTATTGTCTTTCTTCCAAACCTTAAATTCTTATGAAATGTATTGAAATACCAGACCAAGAGGAAAAAAAATACCACTTGTTGCGAAATAAATGCTCTTTAAGACGGAACTAAATAGACAGTTACAACAAACGACCAGAGGCCCCATTCGCCGAAGAACCGGAGGTTTGTTCCTTCTTGGCAAACGGAAAGCGTTTAGTCTTTCATAACTCTGTCTCCATCAACTACACTCCCTGCCAGCTACACATGTGTAGTTGACGGAGGTTGAATCGAATGGAAGACAGCTCTGGACATTAATGGTTCTTTGTTGTATTTTCTTGTGAGTATTTAAAGTTTATATTTTGATTTTTCCGATTAGAATGTTGTATAATTTTATTATTGGTTGGTTACTGGTACAGTGCTCTTAAGGATCGTAGGTTTAAACCTGTATACCTGAATTTCATACGTTACTGAAGATACTTTTGAAAATTTGATTACTGTACTAAAAGGATGTTAAATGCTTGTGCATATTGCTACTAATTTGTCAGTACTATGACTATAGCTTACGTGTTGTCTGGAGATAATGTATATATACTTGTCTAATGTCCTTTACTATTATGTAAAGGTTTGTGATTACTTAAGTCGTATCTCTACCAAATGCTTCCTGAATTTAAGCGAATTGCAAGTTGTTGAAGAAAGGTTTCCTAAATTTTAGTTTTATTGGAAAACTTTACTCCGGTTATAAATAGTGTCCTCTGTGAATTCGTCCCTGTTAAATCTTAACGTAAAGATTAGATAAGTTCAGATTATCTAATGCAAGTTTCATTCCTTCAGGATGTCTGTGTAGTGCCTTGTGACCACATCAGGATGTCGGAGCCTGTGCTGTGCAGTTAATCAACCGGCAACCGATCTGGAATGGCATTCCATTTTCCCGGGAATGGCGTTCTTCTTTTTGACTTCTTCGAAGAACTTTGGAAAACTTTTGCTACCGACGAATCTTGGCAGGCATTCGACTGGATGTTAGTAGCATGACCTTCCCATTTCAGATCTACTCGAGGGACCTTAAATCTTCATTCTTGAGGACATATTGCCGAAAATACAACAAGAAAGCTATTATTGTCAGTGTTTATAATTCTAAGGTTGCTAATGTTAAGGGGCGTTAGTTTAGTCTTAAATTTAGGTTTATTAGTGATATAAGTTTAGTCTTGGGTTTAGGCTTAGGCTTTTCGTAGTTTTCATCACTTACATTCAGGTGTCGTGTTTATTATTTGCCTGCAACGCGAGTACCTGAAAATGGGCTCTTCATTCTTTTGAACCAGGTTCTTTACCATGTTAAACTATGGTTAACTTCATACTGAGGGAACTTCGGTACGATGTCAAATTGACTTGGAAATGCTTCAGTTAGTATTTAATTGTAGAAATGTGCTTTAGTGTTCAGGACATATGTCGATTGTTGAAATCGGAGTATCCATGTTAATATGTACACTTTTTCGAAATTTTCATGAAGGTTGTGAATTTTTATTTCAACTGTGAAATTTGTTTCTAATGCATCGCTCTTATCTTAGTTTGGTTTATAGTGAACTTTTTTGTCTTGTGTAAGGCAGGTTTACGGTAGCAGGGGTTTTCCTCAAAGTACTTTAGGGCAAATATAAACATGTGAAATCGGTATTTGCCTTTTAGGAAAGTGAGTACTAGTAGGACATGGATTTTAAGGTTTGGTCTTAACACGTGCACATCCCTGCTTCACCGTAATGAGCCTAGGTAAACTGAAAGCAATAGAAAACGGATGTTTAAAGCACTGTTAAATAATTGTAGATTGGGGAAAAAAGTTTAAAAATTGCAGATGGGGGAAAATGTAGTGTTAAGATCTCACATTCTACCAGTGTACGTATTTCATGTATTAGAGAATCCACAGCTGCATTAGAGAATCCACAGCTGCACCAGTAATAGCTAGCTTTAATAATCAAAAGCTGCAACAGCTAATAATTAGCTTTAGTCAAAGCTATTTGTGCAAATTATTTTTGTTTGAATTTTTCAAAAGTTTTCTTGGTTGTAGGGATTTTCACTCTTATTTTCGGTACAGAGCAGTCAATTGTAAACTGTTATGATTTTGTTTTTGTGGTTTTAAGAACCTGGTTATAATGCGGTACTAACATAGTAATTAGAAAGGAAGACTCAAAAAAGTTTGAAAACTGAAGTGAGTAAGATATATGTTAGCGAGGATGGTCTTTCCTGTATCTTAAGGTTACTAACAACTACTATTCAACTACTATTCTGGAGTCCATGTATGTTTTTGGAAGAAGTCAAATAAAGCAACTAACAAAAATTTGTTTCACTTTATATTATTGTTTGGAAATTTTTCACTTTACACTTATTACTTTGAAGTGAATTATTCACTTGATCCTATTGCTTTGAAATTATTCATTTTACACTTAGTACTTTGAAAAAATTCACCTTAAACTATTTATTTTATGCTGTTCTTGGGTGTGAAGCTACATAACTTTTGGGGCCATGATAACCCTATTGCTTTATTTTTAAATACACTTAAAAATAAACATACAAATTAACACTCGCAGCAACCCAAGGAAACAATGAAGTACTTCTGTATTGTATGGTTTGTCTTTGCAGACATTAAATCGGACCCTGGTCTTGGAATACTACTTTAATGGAGAGAATATAGAGCTCCTAACCTCTTGTAAATCGCTGATACTGTATTTAAGAATAACTGGCTGAAGACTGCAGTATGTTATAGACATATTATAACGAACACGACTACAAGCTATGTGGATATAGATAAATACAAGACTGTTTTCCTACAGCAGCTATGGGCAGGATAACATTTTCTGAAATTATGGGTTTTGTGAAGTCTTGAGTTTTGAGTTTTTCCTCTAACATCTTATCAGACATTGAATTTAAACTACTTTATAATTAGTGCTTGAGCGTGTTCAATGATTTCAAGTAGCATAATTTGTTGGCCTTCCATCCTTCTCCTATTGAACGAAGCTTCCCTGCACCCCATCCCTTCAAAGCAGCAGTGAAGTTAACGGTCCTGTGTACTTAAAGCTTCAGATAATCTAGGTCTGGGTTAACTGAATTAGGTCTGGGTTAACATAATTAAGTTAACTTGAATGTTCTGAAAGCGAAATGCTGTTTTACCCACTTTTCAGATTGGAACTTGTATATATTCTGGAAATTATGGATATATATCCTGAAATATACATATTCTTTTCAGATTGGAACTTGTATATATTCTGGAAATTATTATGGATATATATCCTGAAATATACATATTCTATGTGTAAGTAACTCTCCCGGATCACTGTTACGTAGTTGAGGCATTAAGTAAATCTACAGTAGTTCTGTTCTGAAGTTAACCTTTTACTTTATGTAGTGTAGCATATACTCGAGTATAAACTGAGAAGCGTCAACACGTATTGAGTGCCGATCGGAAGGTCTTGGATTAATGATCCAGTGAAAAGTTTTGACTTTGAATTATTGTGATCTCTTAATTTTTTTTTATTTATTTTTTTTTTTGACGTGGTTCCTAATTTTCCACTTACCTCACTAGCTAGTTGGAAAATGCACACCATTGTAAAGTATTTCCTTGTAGAGTATTTAGTTCACAACGGTTTGAATGTGGCCCCCTCCCCCCTCCCTACGTTTGAATATGAGCTCCCCCCATTTCTTTTTTACTACAGGCAGACCTGAAGAGCGTGTTCTTTTCTCTTAAGCTATAGGGAACTTAACTTTACTGTAATCTGTAAACAAAACTTCAATCTGTAAACAAAACTTCAATTCCTCAAGTCCTGCCTTTTATTTTGTCATGTATGAAATTTTTCCTTCTTTATGCATCGATGAAAAGTTAGTTAATTCTAGTAAAAGGTTGTCGCGTAATATTCATAACAGGTCAAAAGATCCTTTTCGATCCCAAGTTTTCGGAGCTTTTGAGGTTAACTTTTCATCAGTTTTGAAAATGGCCCTCTAGTCCTGAAATGACAAATGGCTTGTCCTGAAATAACGCCTCCGAGGTCATAGATTACTGTGTGGATGAAGAAATGATTGAGTCAGGCCAGAGGACACAGAATTTTAAGGGCACTTGTTCTAGAAGATAACCTACAAAAACCAGCGGGGGAATTGTAAAAGTTACACGTCACTGCTGGGAATTTTTGGCTTATTTTGTGATAAAGCGTGCTCAAGGAAAAAAAAATATATATGACAAAGGTTATAACTGGGAGCATTCGAAAATATATTGTATAGGTTGACTTTGAGCATTTCTGAGTCAACGTTGAAGGTTACTTTGGAACAATTTATTAGAATTTAATATGATAACGGTTACACTTGAAACAGTTAAAAAGTCATGATAAAGGATACTCTTTGGAACACTGTAACGAAAGCTGCGAGTTTGTAACTTTAGATTTCTTAACCTTATTAAAATCTAAATAGTTTCATGAGAAAATCCTATGAAATATTTGTGTAATCTATTTTGAAATTTACGTAATCCACAAGTAAGGCACCCCTTCTTTAGTTGGGAATTTCGAAACTTCCAAATATTGTCACCAAGACTTTAAGAGGGGTTAAAATGTCAAAACTAAGATCTCCTGTATTGTCCTTTCCTGAGTCTTGTAGGAGATGGTGAACTGGGTTGGGGTCCAATATAACAAAAAATACCCTGAAGTTTCTTTGCCGCAATCGAGTTTTCTGTACAGTGTATAATGCTGTATGAGCCGCTGCCCATGAAACTTTCAGCCACGATCATGGCTAACTTTAACCTTTAATAAAAGAAAAACTACTCATGATAGAGGGCTGCAATTTGATATGTTTGATGACTAGAGGGTGGATGATCAACATACTAATTTGCAGCCCTCTAGCCTCAGTAGTTTTTTAAGATCTGAAGGCGGACAGAAATAGTACGGACGGACAGACAAAGCCATCTCAATAGTTTTCTTTTACAGGAAACTAAAACGTAATAAAATACTGAAGAATTTTGAGGTATTTAATTTGGCGGCCTTACTCAGGTGACATGTTTTGTAACAATCAATTGCCAATATTAGTGCTCTAGTTTCCTAGAAAGTTCGTGGACCAAATAAACATTTTTAAAATATGTTTTCTTTCTTTTTTACTTAACCTTTTTGTGCCCTTTTTTTATTCAATTTCAATCTTTTTTTCCTTAATTACCAAAAGGATTTTTAAATCGAGCTGAAAAAAAAAAAAACCGTAGCTCCAGAGGACTTTGAAGAGTTTACCTCTCGAGATCTTGGAAAATTTTACATCCTTCAAGAACGGCTTATGAAAAAGTAAAAGAATTCTGGTGAGAAAAAAAAAAAAAAAATCCTCGCCGGAGCCTTCATCGATGCTGTCAAAGAGACACCAATAAACAGTCCGGAAAAATGACGGGTATCCAATCAGACGGGACTTTAAAGAAACAGGGAGGAAAAGAGGTCCATCCACCTGCCTTCGATAGGGACGAAAAATCAAAGGATCTCGAGGTCAGTGTCACCCTTAAGATGATCGCTCGCTTCCGCACTTCTTTCGCGGAATCCTGGACGTGTGAGGAATCCGAAGAGGCGGAGGGGATGGATGGGGTGAGGACGGAAGGAAAGGAGGAGGGAATTGTTCTGAGGTGACGGAGCGCGATTTTTTTTTTTTTTTTTTTTTTTTTTTTTTTAAGTCTAGGGTGAATATTCAAGTATTCCAGTATCTTGTTTGCGGAGCGGGTGAGGTTAAAATGCTTATTGCTAAAGCCTATAAGTGCGTTTTCTGAATATATTAAATTAAGAGAATATTAGATGAAGCTATTCTCTCTCTCTCTCTCTCTCTCTCTCTCTCTCTCTCTCTCTCTCAATATATATATATATATATATATATATATATATATATATATATATATATACATATATATATATATGTATGTATGTATGTATGTATGTATGTATGTATGTATGTATGTATGTATGTATGTATGTATGTATATATATATATATATATATATATATATATATATATATATATATATATATATATATATATATATATATATGCATATATTTCTCTCTCTCTCTCTCTCTCTCTCTCTCTCTCTCTCTCTCACACACACACACACACACACACACACACACCAAGATACAACTGATACAAACAACATAAAAATAATGAGAACACAACCGACACCAAATGGGTACAAAGTACAAACTTTTCGCCTGCCAAAAGTCCGTTATCTCTCTCTCTCTCTCTCTCTCTCTCTCTCTAGGCCTTCCCTCGGCCCCTCTCAAAAACTACATCCCCGGTATTTACTGTCAGAGCCACAGATGGTCCGGTTGAAGGGGGAATGCGGAGGCAGCAGCAAGGCAACGCAATCGTTTGCTACGCCAATGAATTTCTCTTCCGGTGGGAAAAAACGCAGCCGTGGAACAAGGGAAACTTTGTTATCGCTCCTGCTGTTGCTGGCAATGCACTTTTCCTTTAAAGTGTTACGTACCTCTGACGGATTTAGAAAAAAAAAAAGATTTTCGCAATTTTTCAAGTTTTGTTTTTTTAAGTGTATTAGTGACATAGAGATTTTTTTTACTATACTGTTATCAGGGAAATTTTTTTATGAGTTAGATTTTTGTATCTGATAAATTTAGGAAAAATAAACATGGTTTTGAATTTTTCTGGTACTATTTTTCAAAAGTGTACTAGTGATCTGAAAGGTGGTTTGTTATACTGTTATCAAGCAAATTTTATGTACCTTTGATGGCGGATTGAGGAAAAAAAAAAAAGATTTTCGTAATTTTTCAAGTTTTTTTTTTAAAGTGTATCATTGACCTAGAATTTTTTTTTTTATTATGCTCCTATGAAGCAATTTTTTTCTGAGTAGCATTATGTACTGTACCTCCGAAGGATTTAGGGAAAAACGGTTAAGCAATTATTTATGAGTGTATTATGTACTTTTCGTAGTTTTTCAAGTATTTGTTTTTGGAAAAAGTGTATTAGTGACCTAAATGATGGTGGTTATCGTACTCCTACTTTTAAGCAAATTTTGTCTATGAGTAGTATTATGTAATTCTGACGGATTTAGGGTAAAAGGGGATTTTTAGAATTTTTTAGGTACTATTTTTGGTATAAGTGACCTAAAGAGTTTTTATTATACTGTTATAAAGCAAAATATTTTTTATGGGAGTACCTCTGATAGATTTAGGTAAAAAAAAAAGGGTTTTCGTAATTTTCAAGTTTTTTTTTAACGCATATTAGTAACCCTATAAAATGTAGTTTATTGTACTGTTATTATTAAGCACATTTTCTTCTGTCAGTAGTATCATGTACCTCTGCCGGATTTTGAAAAAAAAGAAGGATTTTTAGGATTTTTCACAGTTTTTTTTTTTCAAAATGTATTTGCGACCTAAAAGATGGTTTATTATATTATGATTAAGCAAATATTTTTCTTATGACTAGTATTATGTACCTATGGTGGTGGATTTGGATAAAAAATGGAGTTTTGTAATTTTTCAGGTCCTTCTTCTTCATTAAAAGTATATGAGTGACCTAAAAGATGGTTTATTATGCCATTATTTTCAAGCAGAATTTTTACTGGTAGTAATACATACTTTTGATGAATTGAAAGAAATTATTTTTAATAATTACCAGGAAGTTTTAAGACCCTTGTTGATTATCGAAATAATTTCTTTTAATTCATCAAAAGTACTTAATACTACTCGTAACAATAATCTTGTGATATTTTAAAAGACGGCTTATTATATAGTTATTTTTTTTATTCCTTTGTACTTCATTATAGTTATTTTTTAAAAGTTTTATTGCATATTTGAATTTTATATACATACGTATAATTCAAACATGTTCCGAAGAGAATATAAAGAAATATTAATTGACTATAAATCCGTCTCTCAAAGTGTTCTTAATTACAGACTGACACGGCATTTCAAATGATTAAACTGTCGACATAAATTAAGTATTGGCCTGCAGCAAAGGCAATAGCCTAGCTGCAATATTCAAAACTATTAATATTGCAGCTAGGCATTACGTAAATCATTCTCTTTGTTTGATCTGACCTAATAAATCTCTTCATATGTGCTACACGATGCGATTCTTAATTATTATCATCAGCACTCGTTTTGTTGACACTTACTTATATATATATATATATATATATATATATATATATATATATATATATATATATATATATATATATATATATATATATATATATATATATATATATATATATATATATATATATATATATATATATATATATATGTATATATATATATATATATATATATATATATATATATATATATATATATATATATATATATATATATATATATATATATATATATATATATATATATATATGTAAATATATATATATATATATATATATATATATATATATATATATATATATATATATATATATATATTTATATATATATATATATATATATATATATATATTTATATGGTATATATATATAATATATATATATATATATATATATATATATATATATATATATATATATATATATATATATATATATATACATGTTTATTCAAAACAGTATTTCACTCTTTGCTTTTATTCCTTTTAATACGCAGACTGCTTTTCAACGACAGTTTTTCAACATTAATTCCCAAACCTCTAGTCCCACCGCAGACGCCCGAGGAAAAACAGCATTTTCTTTTTCATACACAACATTATTTTCAAACTTCCTCTTTGATTCGTGCATCACTCAGTCATAAAAATGCTCTCTTAAAATCTATAAAACTCCCGACATCTTTTCAATAACTGCCGTTTCATTTTGTGTTGATTTTTATGCGTCGAATATTTTCTACGTTTTTCAGACGAGTTTCATCGTTCGTGTTTTGAATTGCTGAAATATAGATCGACGTGAGTTTACTCTGTGATATCTGTTAGACATGCAGCTTAAAGTAGAAATTCATCGGCAGTTTAAAGTAGAAATTCCTTGGCCGTGATTTGGAATAGTGGAAATAATTTTCAGTACGGTACCGGTACCCCGTGGGTGGGTAGTGCCGTCAGTGCCCCTCTTGCGGTGCACTGTAGTCATTACTTCGGCCTTTACCTGCAACTCCTTTCGTTCCTTTTACTGTACTTCCAGTCTTAGTCTCTTCCATCTGGCTTTGCACTCTCTCCTAACAATTGATTCATAGTGCAACTGCGAGGTTTTCGTCCTGGTACACCTTTCAAACTTTTTACTATCAATTTCTGTTTCAGCACTGAATGATCTCATAGGTCCCAGTACCTGGCCTTTGGCCTAAATTCTATTTTCAATTTAATTCGGTACTGGGGTAATCTAGTTGCAGAGTATCAATCTGATCTAGATGTTTTATAAATCACCAGGGATTAAGAAACTTTTGTTGTTAGTTCTTAATTATTTTATTGTGTTCCGATGTAAGAGTATCAGAGATTCTATCCTAGATTACCTTTGCATTAGTCTTTTTTAACTTAACATTACACTTCTTCTTTCCTACTAACTTCTGAAGTGGTTTGTAAAAGAGAATATTACATTTTTTATTTTATATATTTTGTAAAAGAGAATATTAAATTTTTTATTTGATGTATTCATATAGCAAGAATTTATGGGTAATACTAATATTTCTGAGTGTCCTTAAAAAATGCGCCAAAAACAAAATCCCAAAACCTATTTATATTAGATATTCATCGCCTAAATAATTTGTTTATGGAATACATAACAAAGACCACGAAAACATGTGGAGACAAAAATGGTGGTCAAAATTATATAAATTTCTGTTCTAAACACACACATAAACATATATATATATATATATATATATATATATATATATATATATATATATATATATATATATATATATATTATGCACTCTCACAATGAAGATGAAGGAGAAACCAGAGGAAAAGGAAATAGAGTATAGTTTCGCCTCCATCAGGCCTCTTCCGGGGAATTTATTATATAACTGTTATGTATGTTTCTCCTTCATGTATACATATGATTGAGAAGAATACAACTAAATATATATATATATATATATATATATATATATATATATATATATATATATATATATATATATATATATATATATATATACTATATTACTTTAGGGATAGTTTTTTCTAAGACAGTTTTCATTGAAAGCAATTGCTTTTGTGGCATCAATGAGTTTTTTGCCGGAATCTTCATATCATCGGAGCTTTT
>NC_089742.1:34038012-34043012 GCF_040412425.1 Macrobrachium rosenbergii | reverse complement strand
GCGTCCCAGACGTGACTAAGGCTGTCGTCCCTCCTTTCCCTCCTTTGTTCAAACCGAGGAGAAATTTGCTATTTCAATGGACCAAGGAAACTTATGCATCTAATCACTGCATTAGCTAACCGAGCGGTAAGTCTGAAATGACAATTGCTCCCAGTTCTCTTTTCCTTCGACTGAAACTCTCATTTTCCCTTGTTCAAATTTTCCTCTCTTAAACAGTCAGTAACTAAGAAGGCCTAGTAAAATATATCCCATTATGAAGTTATCTATCAAGTACAATTATTGTTGTCTAGGGAAGTCACATAATTTATCCTCCATGGCGTTAAACGTATTATTTTTGAACTAAGAATCATCCCCTTGTGATTAATAATGACAAGTGAGAGTTTCTGTAATATGAGATTGTTATCTGGATGCGTCTTTTCCACAACTAAGCAAACTTTGGACCTGTGCAACATCCTCTTTCTGGGAGAAGAATCCGCACCATTAGCATCAAAAAGCCTTATTTCAACCTTGCAGTAAATTCCTGATACAGCGTCAGAGAAGCATATTAACCCAATGCGCTTATTCTATGTGGCATTGAGATTTGTCAGGAGTCAGACTCATGGTCTGAGCTGCTGTTAGCTCCTGTAAATAACCCATTCACCTTATTTAAATTTACTTGTTTTTTTGCTGAAACTAGTGTTCCAGTAAGTTTGCTGAATTCATTCCTGTGGTTATGAATAAACCTCCGTTCTTTGTTAACGAGTGTTAACTGGAGACCTGATCTATTTGCCATCTGTCCTTTAGAGGTAAGTCTAACTTTAATTGACAGAATTACACGGGTGTCAGGTGAAGCAAGGCAATATAAATCAAAGTAAATAATAATTAAAATCTTTAGCCAAAAGGACCCATGTAACAATATATATATATATATATATATATATATATATATATATATATATATATATATATATATATATATATATATATATATATATATATATATATATATATATATATATATATATATATATATATATTGCACTTGGTTTTTGTACAGTATGATATAGTTCGCTACCTAATTCTTTAACTGTTCCTTGGAATGTACAGGTTACCCATAGAGGTAAAATATAACACCTTCAAGCAGAGGTCCCATGAATATTCTAATTGATATCTGGTTTACTTCTGAATTTGTTTAATATTCAGATATATATGATTCATACAACTATGCTTCAATGAACAAAGTTATTAAGGTAATTTCATCTGCCGTTTTGTTAAGCTAGTTATAGAGCAAGACAGCTATTCAAAGTCACACATGCACACACACACACAGAGAGAGAGAGAGAGAGAGAGAGAGAGAGAGAGAGAGAGAGAGAGAGAGGAAAGTATCCACTCGGTTTAATTAGGAGAGAGAGAGAGAGAGAGAGAGAGAGAGAGAGAGAGAGAGAGAGAGAGAGAGACGTAAGGACGAGCATGAAGCTAGTTTTAATTAGCCCAATAGCTCACTTTGCCAAACTTCTTCTACCAGAAAGTTTCATCCAGCAAAAGATCCGATATTTTAAGTTTCTCGCAATCTTCGCTGCACTCAGTTTCAGGGGCAGGATCCACGCTGCCTGACCGCCAATGCAGTTCTTGTTGAAATTAATGCAGACTATTCTTGGAGGCCGGGGAGGGGGTGGAGGGAGATCTTTGACTAAGTTTACGTAACTCATTAGCAACTAGATTATGGCCAAGATTTAGCTTGTGCGGGTTGTTTGTTAGTTAGGGAATACCTAGTTACTGTAATTTGCTTATGAAAATGAACCGGCTATCCATCACATTTTGCACTGCAGCTTGTAATGCACTGAACTGGATTTCAAACTGAGCATATATAGTATCTATTCATCATAATATGTCTTAATATTGTTGTATGCTTATATACCTAGTTATTCGATCTGTCTTTGCCTGTTTTTCTTTCAATCCTACTAGTTTTCTGAAAAGAAAACTATTGTGCCGGCTTTGTCTGTCCGTCCGCAGTTATTTCTCTCTGCACGTTTTTTGTCCGCCCTCAGATGTTAAAAACCACTGAGGCTAGAGGGCTACAAATTGGTAAGTTCGTCATGTACCCACCAATCATGAAACATACCAAATTGAAGTTCTCTAGTCTCAGTAGTTTTTGATTTATTTAATTTTAAAGATAGCCATAATCGTGCTTCTGGCAACGTTATAGGATAGGCCACTACCGGGCAGTGGTTAAAGTTTCATAGGTCGCGCTCATACAGCATTATACTGAGACCACCGAAAGATAGATCTATTTTCGGCGGCCTCGATTATACGTTGTAGAGAAAACTCGATTGCGCCGAAGGAACTTCGGCGTATTTTTTACTTGTTTTATATGAAATTACTGTCAGAAGTTACAACCTTCCTGAAATCAAGAATTCGCTCATTCTCTTTCAGAATACAGTGGATCAAAATATTATACATTAAGGCCTTGCAAACTGTAATGCGCCACACCAAAATTCTCCTGAAAAGTTGCATGTGCCGACTAATTTGCAATTGGTTAGGTCCAGTCGTTTAGGAGTAGTTGATAGAGACACACACACGCACACAACTTTCTCAAATACATAATTAATAATCATGGCATGATCTGATCAAAAGCATTGTGTGTATATTTATATTATATATATATATATATATATATATATATATATATATATATATATATATATATATATATATATATATATATATATATATATATATATATATATATATATATATATATATATATACATATATATATATATATATATATATATATATATATATATATATATATATATATATATATATATATATATATATATATATATATATATATATATATATATATATGTGTGTGAGTGTGTGTGTGTGAGACAGGAAAGGCGAACGGACAGACGGACAAGAACAGACTCGCAGAAGGGTTCCAGTTGTCTTTCGGTCAAATTTCACCAGCGACGAACGCCTAATTACATTCCGATAAAAGGTGTCCGGCGGAAGGGAGGGGTACAGAACATAAGTAACAAAAGAACGACGAACACAAAGGGACCTCAACAATTAGTGATAATTAGGAGGAGGAAAAATGTCCGAGAGCAATTAAGATTATTGAACGATAACGATTAGTTCTCCTTTGTCTTGATAGGAAACTACCCTGTGCACACAACAGCAGTGACCTGAACATCATTATAGCGGATTCAGTTCTTTCAGTGGTGAATTTAGAGAGGGGTTATCGTCATTCATATGAGATTACCTAATCAAGACAAAGGTCTAGGGTAAGATGCCTGATTTTTAAATTCTGCCTTTCTTAATTAATTATTTTTCTCTTTTCTCAATGCCTCAATATGCAAATCTCGCAACGGTATCTCAAATAATGATTTATTTTCATTATACATCTCACTTATTCCACCACTAACATATTAATCCTTCTCCATATCTTCCGGTGCCCAAAGGCCTATAAACCCATCAATTAATTTTACATGCTCCTCATGCACTACTTCCACCTCCATGTCCTTGAATGTTCACGCCCGTTCTTATCAGACGCATTCGTCTTTGGTACGTTTACAGCACCGTTATTACCCCGTACTCTCCTGATTAAAGTTACATGTATCCCATATTTTGTTTCAACCAGATAACGTCGTATCCAGAGTCCTCTTAACTCAGTAATATATATATATATATATATATATATATATATATATATATATATATATATATATATATATATATATATATATATATATATATGGTATATATATATATATATATATATATATATATATATATATATATATATATATATATATATATATATATATATATATATATACATAAACTACACTGCATCTCTGGCACCGAATATTGTCGTTTGAGTTATACTTTAAAGTGGAAAAGTAGAGTTCATGGTTGTAATGTAATCAAGATGATCAAATTATTATTGCTCCTACAACTCCTTCTACCACAGTTATTATTATTATTATTATTATTATTATTATTATTATTATTATTATTATTATTATTATTATTATTATTATTATAGTGACACTCTTCATCAGTAATATCTTGCAACATACACCAGCCTTGTTTTCCTAAAATCCCTACGTACTATCATCTTTCATTGGATACGAATACCCACAACACACAGGTCTCGACACTCACCTTTATATTGGATACTGAAAGAATCCCCCAGGCCCCCATCTGTAGATACACCCTGAATGGTATCAGAAACCAAAAAGGTAGGAACCAAAAAAGGTAGAACCAGGAAGAGCAGGTAGAAAACCATCATTAGAAGAACGACTTCGACAATGAGAGGTTGATAAGAGGCAGGTTCAGATGGCTAGATTTTTTTCTCTTTTTATTATAGTGTGTCAGAGGCATCATCAACCTTGCAAAGGCCATCGTTAGGCGCTAATTAGATCTTCATAGGTCTACAGGTTCTTCCCCTTTGAATGAAAGCATGGTTCATTAGTGTTCAGGCTTCGATGATTCCAGAATTTCACTTGTGTTTTATTCTTCATTTTTTATGTACTGTACAGCAGCGACAATAATAATAATAATAATAATAATAATAATAATAATAATAATAATAATAATAATAATAATATGAAAGGCGAGACCATAAACCACATAGCAAGCAAACGCCCGCCTCTTGCACAGAACCAGTACAAAAAGAGGCATGATTCAGTAGCAAAAGCCCGCCACTGGAGCCTGTGCAAGAAACACCAGCTAGCTTGCAGTAATAAGTGGTACGAACACCAACCTGAGGGAGTGATAGAAAACGATCAGGCAAAAGCCTCTGGGACTACGGTATCAGAACAGATAGGGTCATACGTGCCAATAGGTCAGACTTGACACTGAATGACAATATCAATAAGAAAGTATCACTCATTGATGAGGCAATACCATGGGACATCAGAGTAGATGAGAAAGAAAGAGAAAAAATGGGTAAGTATTAAGACCTGAAAATCGAAATTAGAAGGATATGGGATATGCCAATGGAAATTGTA
>NC_089742.1:34023012-34028012 GCF_040412425.1 Macrobrachium rosenbergii | reverse complement strand
GAAAGATACAGATCCCTTTAGGATACTTGGAAAGATACTGATCCTCAGGATGCTATGAATTAATGGAAAGATACAGAATGCTATTGAAGATGGAAAGATACAGATCTAATAGGATACTATGAATTAATGGAAAATACAGATACTTTAGATACCCTTAATGGGATACTCAGGATGCTATGAATTAATGGAAAGATACAGATCCCTTAGGATGCTATGAATTAATGGAAAGATACAGATCCTCAGGATGCTGAATTAATGGAAAGATACAGATCCCTTAGCTGAATTAATGGAAAGACAATGAATTAATGGAAAGATGGAATCCTTAGGATACTCGAATTAATGGAAAGATACTGATCCTATGAATTAATGGAAAGATCCCTTAGGATACTATGAATTAATGGAAAGATACTGATCCTCCTATGAATTAATGGAAAGATACAGATCCCTTAGGATACTACGAATTAATGGAAAGATACAGATCCCTATGAATTATGGAAAGATACAGATCCCTTAGGATACGAATTAATGGAAAGATACTATGAATTAATGGAAAGATACTGATCCCTTAGGATACTACGAATTAATGGAAAGATACAGATATGAATTACGAATTAATGGAAAGATACTGATCCCTTAGATACTATGAATTAATGGAAAGATACAGATCCCTCAGGACGAATTAATGGAAAGATACAGATACTGATGCTATGAATTAATGGAAAGATACAGATCCCTTAGGATGCTACGAATTAATGGAAAGATACAGATCCCCTCAGGACGAATTAATGGAAAGAAAGATCCCTACTACGAATTAATGGAAAGATACAGATCCCTTAGGATACTATGAATTAATGGAAAGATACAGATCCCTTAGGATACTGAATTAATGGAAAGGAATTAATGGAAAGATACAGATCCTTTAGGATACTATGAATTATACTATGAATTAATGGAAAGAAGATACGAATTAATGGAAAGATACCCTATGAATTAATGGAAAGATACAGATCCCTCATGGGATACTATGAATTAATGAAAGATAAAGATATACGAATTAATGGAAAGATACTGATCCCTTAGGATACTACGAATTAATGGAAAGATACAGATCCCTTAGGATACTACGAATTAATGGAAAGATACAGATCCCTTAGGATACTACGAATTAATGGAAAGATACTGATCCCTCAGGATACTATGAATTAATGGAAAGATACAGATCCCTTAGGATACTACGAATTAATGGAAAGATACAGATCCCTTAGGATGCTATGAATTAATGGAAAGATACAGATCCCTACGAATTAATGGAAAGATACTGATCCCTGATGCTATGAATTAATGAAAGATACAGAAAGAATTAATGGAAAGATACAGATCCCTTAGGATACTATGAATTAATGGAAAGATACTGATCCCTCAGGATACTATGAATTAATGGAAAGATACAGATCCCTTGAATTAATGGAAAGATAGATATTAAAGATACAGACAGGAACGAATTAATGGAAAGATACTGATGCTATGAATTAATGGAAAGATAGATCCCTTAGGATACTACGAATTAATGGAAAGATACTGATCCCTCAGGATCCGAATTAATGGAAAGATACAGATAGGATACTATGAATTAATGGAAAGATACAGATCCCTTAGGATACTATGAATTAATGGAAAGATCCTAGATGGATTAATGAAAGATACAGATCCCTTAGGATACTATGAATTAAGAAAGATACTACAGGATACTATGAATTAATGGAAAGATACAGATCTGCGAATTAATGGAAAGATACAGATCCCTTTAGATACTATGAATTAATGGAAAGATACAGATCCTTAGGATACTGGAAAGAAAAAATGGAAAGATAATCCTCTGATACTATGAATTAATGGAAAGATAAATCGATATGGAAAGATCAACCCGGTTAGTTACTGGCAATTTCTTCGAGATGTAAGTATCAGAAATCATATAATTTATGTGGCAGGTATCGAATTAATGGAAAGTCTCCGTAGAAAATTAATGGAAAGGCATAATCTACGAATTAATGGAAAGACAAAGTCCTCTGTCTCTGAATTAATATACAGATCCCTTGATTGCAGGATTAAGGCAACATCTCATTAACCCTCTTAATAATATACCTTCTCTGTTAATCAGGCAGTTTCATATACAAGAGTAATCAGAATTCTCTCTCTCTCTCTCTCTCTCTCTCTCTCTCTCTCTCTCTCTCTTTTCCCCCTTGTTCTGGTAGTAATAAAGCTTCAAAGGCCAAAATTAACGCAATTTATGAATTTCCATTGAACTCTAAAATTATTTGTAAAATTTTCATTTGTATGTAATGTGCAAGTTTGTGCCATACACTTATTCAAGACCTATCGCAGGCAGAATTAGATTAATACGTTTAGCAACAATGGCAGTTTATGCATATATCCAAACTCTATCTCCACTCCCCTTACAATAGCATCACACAAGTTGTAAAACGTGCACGCTGATGCTATCTATTGGGCCCTAAAGGAACCAGGCCCAACCGACTTCTTATGTAATCTCTCTTGTCTTCATCGGCTATTGTAATGGTTCTGTCTTCACATTTGTCCCTTATACCAGAACATACTGGAATTTTTCCACGGTAGGGTAAGGGGGACCGCTAACCACTCGATTAGCTCTCGTTATTACGAATTGTTATCATCACAGTTTACATAAACAATATTTTTTTGTGTTAAGAGTAATATGATCAAGTAATGAAATACTTCACTGTAATGTATTTTGCTTTTAGGAATCTTATAATGAGTGCTTTGTCTCCTCGCATGACCTCGCTCAGGTTGTTTTAGAAAAAAAGAAGATAAAACAGTAGCTCAGAAAATAGGCTCTTTTATTTGTAGATAACTGGAGTTAGGTGGAACTACGACACACTCTCTCTCTCTCTCTCTCTCTCTCTCTCTCTCTCTCTCTCTCTCTCTCTCTCTCTCCCTTAATAAAGCGTAGACACGGGAAGTAGGTAAGTTCCTGGTTTACAAGCCTTATGTTCATTTAGGAATTTAATTAAAAGTTTTCGATCTTTTTTTTGTATAATATGATACCGATTTTTGTCCGTTGCTTACTAATAATATTTATGCATAAGTGGCTATCATTTTTCGTTCTTAATTACATAGAAAGAGAGAGAGAGAGAGAGAGAGAGAGAGAGAGAGAGAGAGAGAGAGAGAAAGGTAAGCCTATGAGAATTGGTATGGTGATGTGATTTGTTCATGTTTTGTCGATTAAAGGAAGCAGAAAGTCTGACTTACACAAATCACAAATGAATACAGACCTCAGTCAGAATTTTAGTGGACGGATATCGGATCTTTCCCAGATAGTGACCACCAAGAGTTTTCGGGGGTCGTTAACTAGGACTAATATTTCTTGGGGGTCATTATCTTTATGATATTTACAATCTTTTGTTTATGTTTTTGCGGCCATCCCCAACGGGCTTGTACTAAACACGCCACAAAGGTGGATACATACCGGGTTAAAACCTTTGGGGGCCACTATCTAGGAAAGGTCCCTGAAATCTCATTCTATGTGATCATTCCACGTGATCAGTGAATGTGATCACTCAGTGATCAAATCAATACAGGCGCAGTGCGTTCCACCCATCGAGAATCCAGCAACGGGGTAGATCGTCCGTTGCTTCAGGACGGCGAAAAATAATCTCGTTGTTCCATCAGGGGATCCAGGTGGCGCCTACCTGGTGTAGGAACGTGGAATAGGAGGGGCTATTAATTAAGTGAGTAAAGTTCACCTGCTCACGTACCTCTACACTGTAATCTGGGGGCGGTGAATACTCAGTTTCATCTCTTAATGGGGTCTAAATATAATAATAATAATGAACAACTTTGTATTGTGTAATGAGGAATTTGCTATCTACTTGAGGAGCTTAAAATCTAAGGTCTTATAGTTTTGTTGTTTTTTTTAATAATAATAATAATAATAATAATAATAATAATAATAATAATAATAATAATAATAATAATAATAATAATAACGGGGCAAAACACTCAAGAATTGCTGAATCAGTTGCGTTAATTTCACTCATATAAATATCTTCATTATCCTCTTAAAAGCTTAGCCACCGCTAGTAAACCCAGTCGTAATTAGACATCACCAAGGGCCGCGGGTGTAGCAACCTTACCTCTGAATACTAACCCTTCAGGCGTAACGAAATGAAAAAAAAAAAAAATAAAGGACTTACTTAAGGAAAAGGACTCCTCCCAAGCATCACAATTTTCTCATCACAACTGATAATAAGAGATATAGAGAGGTACGTACAAAAGTCTATTGCGATCAAAGTCCGCTAGACGATGCAAAAGCATTTTTTGCACAATTGCAGTTTCAGTCGTAACTAACCTGTCAGGTAATAAAAAAAAAAAACTAATTTCATCTTCAAAGTAAATGAAGCCTTTGATGAAAATTGTTTAGTTAATTATCAGCTGTTTTTGACAGTTCATTTGGCAAGAATAAATATGGGCCAGTGGACCAACCGTGGAGGCTTCTCTCCATTTCATGAACAAATGAGTTTCATTACAGTGTCTCTCGCTTGAATGTAGGGTTCGGTGATTATCAGAATTATTTCATGGATTGAAGCTCCTGCGTTTGTTTAATCTTTAGTACGTGATTTTATCAAGCTCCTATACACATACACACACACACACACTACACACACATATATACATACATATATATATATATATATATATATATATATATATATATATATATATATATATATATATATATATAGAGAGAGAGAGAGAGAGAGAGAGAGAGAGAGAGAGAGAGAGAGAGAGAGAGAGAGAGAGAGAGAGAGAGAGAGAGAGAGAGGCAAATATTAAGCCACATGTATAATGGACAAAATTTTATATATATGTATAATATATATATATATATATATATATATATATATATATATATATATATATATATATATATATATATATATATATATATATATACATATACATATATG
>NC_089742.1:34013012-34020512 GCF_040412425.1 Macrobrachium rosenbergii | reverse complement strand
CAGACACACAAAACAAAACAAAAATTTTGCGCATTATAAAAAGACACACATTCCCAGACAACACACACACTCACACGCACACACACGCACACACACACACACACACGCTCACAAACACGTCTTTTCCCTCTAATCGTCCAATTTCCGATTTTCTTAAAAACGACAGAATAAACGGACAAAATTAGTGGGACAACATCCCGCGCAGCCATTCAGGCTAACAATTTAAACATCATTAAGTAATCAAATACCATCGGGGGGCGAAATTAATTTTCCTACAGGTTCCAATCAAATTCTGATTGCCTTTAATTATGCCGGTTAGAGATGGCCTCTGAACTAATATGCTCGAGTGGTTTTGGGGGGAAAGGTAGTGTTGGAATTTTAACTACGAGTGGTTGTTCAGCTTCCTCGAGGAAGATGGACGAATGGTACTATTTATTTTTCTGTCTGTCTGTCCATAAAACCCTGCATACAATGTGGAATGATATTCACAGGTGGGATGTTGTGTCTACCATCCTACAACAATTCTTCTTGTATTTTAGTGATTTGCTTAAATTTTTATTTTTTTTTTTATTAATTTGTTAATTTATTTTTTCTTTTTTAATAACTGATCTCTTCTTCCTGCATTTCCTTTTACCTTATGTTACTTATTTCAACTGAAAGTAGAGTCAGTGGCCCCTGTGGGCTTGTTCTATATGAACAGGGTTCATTTTCTGAATAATAATAATAATAATAATAATAATAATAATAATAATAATAATAATAATAATAATAATAATAATAATAATAATAATAATAATAATAGTTAACGCTGACTAGACTGTGTAATAGCTGAGGATGCGAATAACAATTAAAGATTTCTTTATTTTTTCCTCGTTTGTGTTCACATTTTCAGGTGCAGCACATTTTCTGTATTCATTTATACCCGTCTCGCTGCGTTATTATTAAGCTTTGTTATGCCAAGGGCTTAAAAAAATTTACATTTTTAAAATAGTGATCTTTACCTAAATGTGTGGCCTCACATCATATCCAGGTTTCCCACTGTTTATTAAGTAAATAGTTGATGAGAGTCGGATGCAAGCTTAGACTAGGATTGAATTATTGAACATACAGCTATACATAAAAAGAATCTTTCGTCTAAGTGAACTTTTCCTTATTTGCCAAGCGCATTGATTTGCATAAAGGGTATTACATTCAAGCTTAAGCTAATGCCTCATTACCTACCCACACCCCGGAAAGAAATATTAGTAAATAAAAATATTGATCTAATTACTTACTGCGCTTAATCTACATTTCAGGCATTAATTTTTGTACCTTCATCGTGAGCTAAGCATTAATCGTTAATTACACTCTGGCCGTAATTTCGCTGCCTCACCTCAGGTGTTGCCTAAACGAAGCTTCCAGCAAGAATTAAATAATTATTTCTTTTTTTTTTCGTCCTCAATACTGCGTTCCGGAGCTAAGGTATTAAATAAGTACCCAGAGTGCGGTTATAAATTAGCAAATCTTCCAATAACGTTAGTCACATGCTGAATCGAGAATTGCAATGAGGTAGATCCCTTTATGAGTACTCTCACAATTGCTTTATGATTACTTCGTGACTGAATGCCGAATGTAATACGCTAATATGATTAAATTAGGATACCGGTAGTATTATGTCGCAGCTTTTGATGTGCACAATAAATTGGTAACTTGATTAATTAGTTTTCCTCTGTCCAATAATTTTACGTCGATGTGATGTGTAGGTGAATTTATCACGTGCATTCATTGCTTCGTAGAATTTATTTCTGCCGATTTGCGGGTTATTCGATCGGGCGATATAAGTTTGACCCATTTGAAAATAACATTCTCTTTACTTACTTGGGAGGCAAGACTGTAAGGACAATTAGGATTTGTATTTTCTTTCCTTCTCTTGTTTCTCCTTCGTTTATATATATATATATATATATATATATATATATATATATATATATATATATATATATATATATATATATATATATATATATACATATATATATATATATGTATATACACACATAGATAAATAGATAGATCTGTTAACATGCATTCCACTGCTCTTCTACGTCACACATACCACTGTTATGAAGCTTAGTTAATTATCTTTCATTCGATTTTTTTTTTTCGTTATTAGTGACATATGAAATCGTTGCGGTTATGAATTTTCAAATCAGTATGCTAACCAACTTCCTAAAGCGGCCCCCCCCCCCATAAATAGTGCTTGAAAGTCGAAGACTCTCAAAGACTAATTTTTACTAGGGGGGGGGTGGAGGTGGGAGGGGGGCAGCTTTGGGAAGTTGGTTAGAATGCTGATTTGAAAATCCATAACCGTAACAACTTTTTCATAAGTCTCGAACAACTAAAGGAAACTTAAGGTGAGAGATAATTAACTAAGCTTCGTAACAGTGGTATGTATAACAACGGAAAAAAAAACTTAAAGTAAAAGATAATTAACCAAGCTTCATAACAGCAAACACAGATCTCGACAGAGGAGAAAACGCCCTCTACACACACGCACGAATCTGACCCGCGAGAATTCTCTCTGTAATCTATTCCTGCAACGCAACCAGAGTAATGCATTTAATTCCTTGATATTCCTCTTGTGACGTTCACTCGGTTATCTGAGCTGCAGATTTGCCTCGTGCATCACCCTTAAAGGGGAACTTGATGGTCCAAATGTCTTGTCGTGGCAGTTTTACGTCTAATGCTCGAAGTCTGTTCTTAGAATCGCTGTGATTGCGTTGTTCGGCAACTGGTTCTTAAGGAATTTTGTCTCGTGTCTATTTGGCATTTTAATATCTATTCGGAGCAAGAATTTAACTTCATTTCATAAGAATATGTCGTTTTATTTGACAACTGATTCGTAGGAGTTATACCACAATTCAACTTGCATTTCAAAATTAAACTTACATTTTTATTCATTTATTAATTTGGTAATTTATCTGTTTTTTTTAATAACTGATCTCCTATTTCTGCATTTCCCATTACCTTCTGTTACTTCTTTCGAATGAACAACATATAATTTGGAAGCTTGAATTTCAAGTCAATGTCCCCTGTGGGCTTGCTCCATATGAATAGGGTTCATCTTCAGAATAATAATAATAATAATAATAATAATAATAATAATAATAATAATAATAATAATTTCACATACACTGTCTTTTAATTTCTTTTAGAGCAAGAAATCAGCTTTATTCGAAAAGATGCGTCGTGTTATTTGTCTGCTATTAACTGGGACTTAAGCAAGAACATAAGACTTTTTAGAATGAAGAAAATCAGTCTTGTGCTCTAAGCAGTATTGAATACAATCCTTTAAGTGCTTCTCGGAATATAGAACCACTCACACTACTTTGCCTCGAAACGTCCACAGTCTTTGGTATAAAATGATTATGAACATTTCTACTGAAAATCTGTTCATGACAAATTTAATTGTGGTGATTCTTCAAAGTTTCCTTCTATCTTCATGTATATGTGTGTATATATATATATATATATATATATATATATATATATATATATATATATATATATATATATATATATATATATATATATATATATATATGTATATATTAATATATATGTATGTATTTTTATAAATATTCTGCTGTTCGTCCTCTCTGCATTATTTAGCAAGAATATCATTCTAACAAAGACAGGAAGGCGTCTCTGTCGAAGCTAAGAGAATGCGTGCGAGGGCGGTAGGCTGTGTTAAAAAAAAAAAAGTAATGTCTTAGTACGGAATAAGTTAGCATTAGAGTCCTAACCAACCGGTAGGGTTTTCACCAAGTAACCTCTAGTGAAGGTGGTCTTAAGCTTCCTTTTCCCCTGTTCTATGCATTCGGCGATGTTTTGTCAAATTTTAAGACTGCCGGAGGCTCCATACAAGATTTACTGACAAGATACAGTGCCCTGACCTGACCTGACCCACGAAAAGGCAGAGAGAGATCGACTTTCGGACTAAGACCACGCATCGTGCTCAGGCTAACTTTGTGCTTTGTTCTCCTCATGTCTATGTTTTTACTAGTGAATCGACAATGCACGGTTTTTTTCAAGACTTTCGATCATCAGTTGCATTGCACAAGCAACCCACGTAAACGGTAAATCTGAAATAGACAAGTATCTGCTGATTGCTAGTATCTCTTCCACTGTACTTAAATTTTTCCATTGTTTCCCCTTCAGCCACCATTTACGAGAGAACCTGGTATTATCATATTTCTTTTATGAAGTCTAGTATATAAATAATGATCATTGCCTAGTGAAAATTGCATACGCTATTCCCGTTCAGTAAGTAGGAATTAGGGAAAGTCAAGTGTTAGTAAATTTCAGGCAAGCTGTGGATCCTGATCACCTTTGTTTGGAAGAGAAATATCCTTTACCAATACTAAAACTCCGTACGATATCCGCTAGAGTACAAAAATTCGTTGCGTTATATTTTGTAGTTGAAGCAGGGAAAATTGACTGTGTCTGATGTTGACTAAAGGTTCATGTAATTTCCTCGCTATCACAGCACATTCTTTCTTTGTTGGGACTAGGTGGGAAGTGAAGAGGTTTGATGCAATTCCTTTGTTACAGAAATAATCCAATTATTAATACATAGTTCCAACTGGCAACCTAATCCAATTAAGTAATTGTCTGTCTTTTGGGGGTAACTTTCAGCTTCAATTGACAGTTTACGTGTGTCTTCAGTGAAGCAGGGCTACATAAAATACAGTAATCAATTAAAAAACTCATTAGCCAAAGCCCACACAACTATATATATATATATACATATATATATATATATATATATATATATATATATATATATATATATATATATATATATATAATATATATATATATATATATATATATATATATATATATATATATATATATATATATATATATATATATATATATATATATATATATATATATATATATATATATATATATATATATATATAATCACAACAGAGCCACTGCTCAAATCCACATCGACAGGGTAACGAGGAAAGCACAGAGCATTTTCATGATTTATTGTGCCGACGTTTCACAAACCATCTCGGTTGCATTTTCAAGGCTGCAAATATTTGAACACCATATTATTCGTAATACTCTTAGAATATTTCGACAAAATACATAGATTTACTACATTGACATCCTCAGTAAAAGCAAAATATAGCAGAATAGTGAAATTTAAAAACAAATCAGAATACAAAGATATAAAAAGAACATAAACTTAAAAAACTTAAAAAATGTAAAAAAGACGTAAATAATCTTGACACCACTGGTTACATCAATATATTTAAAGTGAGACAAAATAAAATTAGTAAAAAACGAGCAAAAAAAAAAAAAAACACAAAAATTGAAGGTCAAAATAAAATTAATACTGCCAAAAGAAGAAACATAAAAGCGCAAAAAACACCACGGAGTAAAACACCCACCCAGCGGGCAGTATCAAGAGAAACTAAACAGAAGAACCTTCCAGAGACCGAGAAACGAAAGACGAAGTGCAACGGGCCATTACGTAATGTACAATTGGATGGAGAATTCTGCGAGTTTAACGACGTAACTAGCTTTTTTATCATTATGGACTCTAAGACGTGAAGTTCGTTTTCATTTTGTACGTGTCCTATGATTTGGAAATCTTTGGCCTCTATGTGTGTTTTACAGATCTTTGAGTGATTCGAAATCATTAAATTAGGTATTTATTTTGAAAACAATTGTTTTTCCTCGTAAACTCTTTCTCAGGTACTTAAATAAAATACTCTACCGGAAAATGGTACCTCCTATCTCTATCAGCACTGTTCCCAAATTAAAAATGTATGCGAGTTTTCCGTTTCTTCATGATGACAATTTCAGAAAAAGCTAATTGATATAATACACAAAGAACTACCAGCCCTAAACTTGAAACTTATTCCTAAGAACCCAGTCACCATTGGTTCTCTGTTCATATACAAAGACAAGCTGAGTCCAATGTTTACATCCAACGTTGTATACAAATATATTTGCCTAGATGTAGTCGAGGGACCTATGTTGGATGTACAAAAAACTACTAAAAGTACGCTTGGACTCTCATAGAAAGTAAGTTTTAGGACAGGGGTAGACTGTCCAATCCAGAACAATCAAATATTCGGAATCACTCAAAGATCTGTAAAACACACATAGAGACCAAAGATTTCCAAATCATAGGACACGTACAAAATGAAAACGAACTTCACGTCTTAGAGTCCATAATGATAAAAAGCTAGTTCCGTCGTTAAACTGCAGAATTCCTCCATCCAATTGTACATTACGTAATGGCCCGTTGCACTTCGTCTTTCGTTTCTCGGTCTCTGAAGGTTCTTCTGTTTAGTTTCTCTTTGATACTGAAGATGGTGTTTTACTCCGTGGTGTTTTGCGCTTTTATGTTTCTTCTTTTGGCAGTATTAATTTTATTTTGACCTTCAATTTTTGTGTTTTTTTTTTTTTTTTTTTTCGTTTTTTACTAATTTTATTTTGTCTCACTTTAAATATATTGATGTAACCAGTGGTGTCAAGATTATTTACGTCTTTTACATTTTTAAGTTTTTTTAAGTTTACGTTCTTTTATATCTTTGTATTCTGATTTGTTTTTAAATTTCACTATTCTGCTATATTTTTTTTTACTGAGGATGTCAATGTAGTAAATCTATGTATTTTGTCGAAATATTCTAAGAGTATTACTAGTAATATGGTGTTCAAATATTTGCAGCCTTGAAAATGCAACCGAGATGGTTTGTGAAACGTCGGCACAATAAATCATGAAAATGCTCTGTGCTTTCTCTCGTTACCCCGTCGATATATATATATATATATATATATATATATATATATATATATATATATATATATATATATATATATATATATATATATATATATATATTTATGAATATCACTGCTAGATCACTAACTATTAAGCCATTATGGCAAAGATACCAGAGAGTAGGGACAGAGGGATACCTGTAGACCTAGGAGTGATAGGAGAATTTTGACCAGTAACTATCTCACCTTTTCAGGGAAAGGTCTTTATGAGTCTCAAGAGGAAACGTGTGCAGGGGTTGAGAGCTGTTCCTTGTCTTAATCTCAAAATTCAATTTACCACCCACTGATTTTTTTACCTTTTGCTGGCCAAGCCTTTTTTTCCTAAATCTAGGTACAGGCTGCATCTGTAGCCTAATGTGATGTCTCCAGCAACAGCAGAGACTTCAAAACACAGAGGTCACTGCCATCGAGGCAGTTCACCACAGATCAGTCTATGAGACGGTCAGAATGGGTAACCTCTGCCCAGAGCTGGGGTGACTTTGGGAGCTCACAATTTCCCAATCTGGACAGAAGTGCCAGTTCCCTGACATCGCCACTAACTTGGATCACGTCGACATAAGGTTGTGTAAACACAAAACCAGAAAGCAATGAAAGTAATGTAGTCTGAAAGGGAAGTTGGTTGGCCAGTATCTTTTTCTTTGACTCATT